>NC_140591.1:1400751159-1400966159 GCF_964204655.1 Triturus cristatus
GACGAACAGTAGTTGATGGTGTTCTATCACCTCTGTTATCAGGATCCTGTTTTCCTGCGGACTGAACTGCTTCTTCCTACTCTTCTTGTCCTTGCCCTTCCCTGACCCCGAGGTCCCCAGCTGGTCCTCCAGGGGGCTTGTGGGGTTCTGGTTGTCCTCTGTACTTGCTCCGACTACCTCCATTGTGCTTCGCTGTTGTTTGGCTTTTGTTTGTATGTTTTTTTCTAGTTTTATAGTGCATTTTCCCGCATGATGCGTGGGAATTGCAGGCCTGTGGCTGGTTTTCGCTGATTTTTGTATTGCGATTGGCGTCATCGCTTCTATTTTTGCGTTTGTGTTGATTTTAATGCGTTCATTTGACGCGTTATCGTGAGACTATCGCATGATACCGCAGTGTTGGGAATACCATGTTGACACGCCGTTATTTTCCTGTGATAGACTGTGATGTGAAGAGTTGCGTTATGCTAATTTTGCAGTAGTTGAGTTTAAAAGAATTTTATTAAGTATTGAGAAATGAAAATGCAATACAGAATATCAGCTAGGAAGGGGAGGGAAAAGGAAGAGGGGTGGAAAAGGGAGGGAGGGAAATGCAAAATACAATATGTAAGAGAGAATGTACAACAAAACAATGATCATGGGCATTTGAAAAGAAGCAAAGAGATTACAACAATCGTAATTAAACAGCTAACTGCAAAAAAGTGAAAGCAAAACAGTATGTTGGAAAATTTTGAATGTGGAAAGGGTATCATGGGGGTTTAGGAACTTCTTGTTGAGCAGGCGATGGACGATAGGAACGGGCAACACAATTATCTAAATATAGCGTAATGGGTAGCCATAGGTCCGCACGTCTAGCTGCTAATTGGACAGGAAAAACAAAGGCATTGTCGAGTCTATGATTGTAACAGACATTGTACCACCACGCTTTGAAAGAAATATTGGACATATTTTTCCAATTAACAGTAATCTGCTGAAAGGCAACAGCCAATAACAAATCAACAATGCGAACATACATATCTACATTATCCCAGCTAGGGGATAAACTACCCAGGAAAAGGTGAGTAAGAGAAAAAGGAATACAGGTATGAAAAATAACGTTGACTTGAGCCCACACCTGTAGCCAAAAATCATGCACATGCTTACAAAAAAATATCATGTGAAGTAAAGTAGCATTGGGAGAGCCACACGACCAGCAATTGTCTGGGGTAGTAGGAAATCGCTTGTTTAGTGTAGAAGGAGTGTGAAGTAATCTGATGTAAATAAAAAATAAGGATTGTGTCAAGGAAGCCGCTCTGGAAGTTTTACGTAGTTTTGTCCAGATTTTGTCCCATAGAGATATCGGCCAATCTATTTCGAGATCATTTTCCCACTGAAGTTCAACCTTAGATTTAGGCCCGAGTAACTCATGTGTGTGAAGGTATTTATAGATAAGAGACGCTTTGGGGATAGTACGCAGGAGAGAATGAAGTTGAAAAATAGGGATGTGCGGATCAGGGGAAGGAGGAGAAACCGAGAGTCGCTCGTGAACCTCCAGGACGGCAGCTTTAAGTAGAAGATATTTGGAGAGAAAGGATAGGGGTAAGCCGAAGGAAGAACGGAGCTCAGGAAAAGAGATAAAGGTGGAGCCAGAGAAGAGCTGCGAGATCCAAATCAAACCTCGGGTTCTCCAAGATTTCCAATAAAAGGGCTTACGACCAATTAAGAGATATTTATTATGCCAAATGGTGGAGGAGAGGAAATCAGCGACGGTTGTAGGGGGACCAGGGGCAACAGACAATAAAAGCTTAAGAGTATACTTGTGAATGGAAGTGGGAATCAGAGAGGGTTTACGGGAAAAAGCAAGATATTCTGCAAAAGAAAACGGAGCTAGGAGAGTACGTTCAACCTTAAGCCATAGAGGGCAGGGGGAAGTGGGATCTTGTATCCAGAGGGAAGCTTGACGTAATAAGAAGGCCTTCTGATATGCAGGAAAGTCAGGAAAGTTGACACCACCCTCAGAGGCAGGACAAATAAGTCTGGCAAGAGACATCCTGGGTTTTTTGGAATTCCATAAAAATGAGGATAACGTGGAGTTGATCTTTGTAAAGAATTTCGTTGGGATGGGTACTGGGATATTGGAGAGCGTATAGAGAATAATATGAGAGATCATAATTTTAATAGTGTCGAGACGACCCCACCAGGATAGGTATAAAGGATGCCACCTTGCAGTGAGAGCTGCAATCTTTTGTACGCATTTGGACATACATAAAGAGACAGTGTCCGAAATGGAGTAGGTAATATATAAACCCAGATATTTAATATGGGAGGAACACCAAGTGAACTGAGAATCACTAAAATCTTGTTTGAAAGTAAATTTGGTCAAGGGAAGGATCTCACATTTGTCATGATTAAGCTTATACCCAGAGATAGAGGAATAATTTCGGACTTCTTCAGGAAAGCAGGGATAGATTCTGCAGGGTTGGAAAGAAAAAGTAAAATATCATCTGCATAAGCAGCGAGTTTAATATGAGAGTCTGCAATCTGGAAACCATGGATGGTGGGATTATGACGCAGCCTAGACAAAAAAGGTTCTAACGCAAGGTTAAAGAGAAAGGGGGACAAAGGGCAACCCTGACGAATGCCTCTGCCTAGATCAAAATAAGAGGAAATTTGACCATTCACGAATACTGCGGCTCTGGGATGTGAGTATAACAGGGAAACTAAAGAGATAAATCTAGGGCCGAAACCAAACCAAGTAAGGGTGTGAAATAGATAGCGCCACTCAACCCGGTCAAACGCCTTTTGGGCGTCAAGGGCAATCGCTGCAAGAGAGTGCTGACAACGGGAGGATTTTGACAGGATGTTAAATAAAAGTCTAGTGTTGTCCGTAATATGTCGGCCCTTGACAAACCCAGATTGCTCTTCACCTAGAAGATCGGGGAGAAGGTGGTCCAATCGAATCGCCAATGCTTTAGCGAAAAGTTAGTAGTCGATATTGACTAAGGATATGGGCCGATAATTTTTGCAATATTTTGCATCCTTTCCAGGCTTAGGTATTAGGCATATATGAGCATCCGAAAACGTCCCTGAGGAGGCACCGTGAGCAATAAAAGTATGAAGAAGGGAGTGCAGACGTGGAATCAACAACTTAGAAAAGTGAAGGTAAAATTCGACAGTAAAGCCGTCAGGGCCAGGAGCCTTGTTGGGTTTGAGATGTTGCAGCGCATTGAGTAATTCCTTTAGTGTAACGTCAGATTCTAAAGAGGAGAGATCAAGGGGGAAATTGGAAGGTGTGTGAATGGTGGAGAAAAAACGTGCAAGGGAGTTGTGAGAGGCTTGAGTTTCAGATGTATACAGAGTCTCATAAAAGCGTGCAAATTCAGCAAGAATATCAGCATCCGTGTGTTTCAAGGTATCATCAGAATCATATACGGATTCAATATTTAACTTATCATGCTTAATCTTCAAATAATTAGCTAAGAGCTTTCCTGCTTTGTTCTTACCCCCATAAAATTTAGCAGTAGACTTCAACAAGTACAAGGAGGCGTCCTCCGTAGACTTCTCATTGAATTTCATTTTTGCAGCAACAAATTATGGTCCATAAATTTAGTTAAGAGTGGAGAGAAATCAGCCCAAAAAGAAGGTTCACCCATGGTAGGGCCATAAACATTGAGGAGAGAGAGTGGAACACCTCTGAGTGATAGCTTGGCATAAACCCATCGACCAGAAGCATCCAATTCATGGGTAAGGACCTGAAAGGGGAGAGACTTGCGACAAAGGATTGCCACACCATTTCGTTTGCCATCACCCTGCGAGTAAAACAGTTCACCCACCCATCCACGTTTAAGCTTAACAGATTCTACATCAGTTAAATGCGTTTCTTGGAGGAATGCAATATCAACATTCAACTTGGCTAAGTGTGATAAAATCCGTTGACGCTTAATCGGAGAATTAATACCCTTCACATTCCATGACAATATATTCAGTGACATAGCAGTAACTTATCTACAAAAAACGTGAATAACATGACTAATGAGAGAAAAACCCATGAGAAAGAGAGAAGACAAAAAGAACAAAGAAAAACCAGTGGAGACACGTTAAAGTAAAGGAAAAGAAGCAGGTACTCGAAAACGTGAGCGATAGCAAAAGGGGAAGAATAAGAGGCAACAGTATCAAAATTGACGCAAAAAACCAGAAGTAAGGAAAAAGTTAAGAGAAAAATGTATCTAGAAGAACAAGGAATGAAAGAGCAAAGAAGAAATAGAATGAACCAGAGAAAGAAGATTAAGAGAGGATTAAAAGGTACCATAAATATAGAAGAGAACCAGAGTGCAACTAAAATAAATGAAATGATAAAATGAAGTCTAAAGACAGTAATAAGAAAAGTCCAATAAAAGAGGAAGAAGGACATGCGTGTAGAGATCAATATAGAAATAGGATGAAAGAAAGGACGGCTAGAGGAAAAGGAATAAAAATATGAGTCAAGGGGAAATGAAGTGGTTGGGGGGAAAAATGGACAAGGAAAGAATAGCATGGCCAAATGAGGCAGTGAAGAGTGAGGAAAAAGAGGAAAAAAGAAAGAAAATAAGAGAAAGGTTGCACAGAAGGTATTGATACCAATGAACCTGAAAACATAAAAACATAAATCAAAGTCAAATGGTACAAGGCAAGAACAAACATTCCCAGAAAGGTATGAGGGATACTTACATGGGGTAGGCTAGGGAAGAGACGATCAGGAACGGGATCAAACAGAGACGTATATGGAGACAAGGAGAGGGAGGTAGAACCAACTAGAGAAGGCAAGGCACAGGGGGTCCGTGAGACATCCGACCAGAGGAACAAAACGGAGCATGGGATCATAAGCTATGAGGGAAGGAAGATAACGAAGTTAGGGGAGAACAAATGACAGAAGCACAACAAACAATGGATAAGGTGAACCAAGAAATACAACGCGAATGACAAATAATGCGATAAATAGCAAAAACTCATCAGGAAAAATACATGCTTAAGAACGTTTGAGTTAAAAAACTCAGCAATACATAAAACTGGAATAATATACTACAGCTTCGGAGAGAGTCACGGTGGGAGAGAGGAAGAAGGTTCAGAAAGCTCCATGTTGGTCTGGCCGCAAGAGTTCAGGAAGCTCCGAAGTCGTGTGGGGTCTTCGTATGTCGTAGTTTTATTATTATAGGTGACTTTGAATAAGCAAGGATGAAAGAGACCGTATCTAGCACCAATGGAGCGAAGGTCAGGTCTCATGTCCAAAAAGGCCTTGCGGCGATTTGCAGTGGCTCTGGCATAATCTTGCGCAAAAAACAAAGTGGAGCCCGACCATGTGAGGCGGGGAAGGGCTCTGGCAGCTGAAAGAACTTTAAGGAGATCTGTGTACTCCAAAAAATACATTATTACACCTCTAGGCTTTCCTGGCACAGAAATGGAGGTGGGAGCTCGCCCAAGCCTGTGGGCGCGTTGGATATTGAGCATAGTGTCTTCGGGCAAGTGCAAAAGCTTAGGAAGAAAAGACTTGAAAAAGGTAATGGAATCACTCCCCTCGCATCCTTCCACCAGGCCGTAAAGGCGAAGATTGTTGCGCCTATTTCGATTTTCTAAGTCCTCCACCTGCTTCTGGAGAGAGGAGATCTGTGTGTGCAGATGGGTGACCTTGGCAGCAGAGTCTTGGAGAGAGGAGACATCGCGTTCCACTGACGACACTCTATCATCCATCAGAGCCCAATTGTCAGTAAGAACCTGTAATTTGGCGTTGGTTTCTGCCATAAAAGGGCAGAGAGCCCGTATCTCATCAAGAAGTAGCTCCATCGAGACAGTCGGAGAGGACTTGGGAGGTGAAGGTGGATCTTTCTTCAACCTCTTAGACATCGTTTTCGCTGAAGACTGTGAAGAGGGATCCATTTGCGACGACATCTCAATGAAGGTAGGGGGCTGAGAGGCTTCTAGAAGGGCCAGTTCCGTGAAAAGCTTGGAATTTTTAATATAATTGCGCTTATGGACTTTGGTGGAACAATCAGCCATCGACGCAGCCTGAAGTGCCAAGGCACTGGGAGCATACAATGCTACTGGAAGCGAAACATACGCTTCACAAAATACCAAGAACACAAAAAAAAAAAAAAAAAAAAAAAGAGAGTAATATGCCAGGCCAGGGAGCAAAAAATATCAAGAACTGAGAGGAGTACAGTGAGACCTCAAAATGGCTGCCGGGCTGAAGGAGCACAAGAGATATCAGTAAATCACAAGAAAGCCATAAAAATAGTAGTAAAGTCACCTAAAAATGCAGGAATGTGCCATCTGCGTTGCTAGTGGAGCTGGGAACGATGTGCAGACATCCAAATAGCCATAATGTCACTGCGCGATGAAGCGCGCTGCTGAAGAGAGCCTGGGGTATAAAAAACAAAATGGCGGCCGCGGCTGTTACCGAGCCGCGACCGAGACAAAAAAAGCAGCACAGTCACAAATAATGCCGCCACAGCGGCAGAAAGAAGTTTATGGCAATCCCGGCATGTTCAGAGGATAATAGCTTCCCTTCGCGACTCGCGTGGAACTCGCGAACCGCCCGCAAGCTCCGGCTCGGATGGAGCCCTCACGTCGGCGCCGCCATTCTCTTCGGGCGCTAACCACGCCCCCTAATTTTGCAGTAGTTATCACACGTTCTTGAGAATATGCCCCTGAATTGCTTAACATTGCTTTATGATTCCTATTTTTAGAATTATCTTTTTGGTTGATTCCTTTATGCTATTGAATTTATGAAAAAAATGTTATTTTGTAACCTTTTTCAAATGTCTGTAATATTGTGTTGTGACCTTTGGTAGTCATGCACAGTAATAAGATTCATTATGATGGCTTATACAAACCTTTTTTTGCAATCCTCAGTAATTTCTTCTGGAAATTTTGGGTAATTCTTTCATATCTTTCCCTTTCTTTTACTTCCTTCAAACACTGTTTATTTGGGTTCTCTATTGGTTTTTGATTTTATCACTTGTTTTCATATGGAACCATGGGGCATATTATCAAGGACGGCGTTAAAATTATCGCCGGTTTAGCGGCAGAAAACTGCCGCTAAAACGGCGATAATCGGCTTGTTAATATGCCCTGGAGAATTCCCATAGAAGCCCATGTTCATACCGGAACCTGGGCTTCTATATGAAGTCTCCAGGGCATATTATCAAGGCCATTATCGCCACTTTAGCAGCAGTTTTCTGCCGCTAAAGCGGCGGTTATTTTTAACGCCGTCCTTGATAATATGCCCCCAACATTTCACCTTGGTGATTATTTTTTTATTCTTTTTGGCTATTAATTTACAGGTATTCACTTTTTAATATATATACAGGCCTTGTAGAGTATAAATTAGTTTAGTCTGTGACTTGAGTCTTTCTTTTATTTTTCTTTATGACTCAGTTTTGTTCATCGCTGTTAATTTCTGCTGCCTTCATTATTAGGGGATGGCTGCTTGATTTTTCGTATTTGCGGTGTTACAATTGTGAGCATGGGCTGGCTGCTCACTTGATTTTGAGGACCGCTTCGGTTGCGGCTGTTGTGGCACTTCTCCATTCGGTCATGGCTCCTCCCGTTCGTTGGGAGGGGTAGTCATCATCATCATCAACTTTATTTTGCACCACTCGGGTGCATAAAAGTACACAGATCAAACATGCATTTGACTCGTGAGGGACACCTAGTAACGATTAGCTGAATTGCAGCTCTTTGTAGAATTATTTTGATATTGGATACTATAATATTCGCTGTCCACTGCTAATCTCGTCCCATAATGCTTTGCGGGCCTTTGGTTGGAATTATATTTTTGCCCATAACTGTGCTTGGGGTGGTCCTAAGAGGATGGGACCACCACCGAATCGTTCAGCAAGATGTGCTCTATGTTTTCAAGGTATCTGCTTGGTTCTCCCCCTAGGTTAGGGAGGATCCCAAAATCATCACCTCTCTCACTGCTTGCTAAATTTTCATTTTCACTTTTGTGAAGTGACTATATGCATTTAAGCATGTAAAGACAGAGATACTTGTTATTTTACCAAAAGTATATGAGGTTTCTGTTTTATTAATTGGGAGTCTGACAGAGCGAAGTTGCGGAAGTCACCGAGTTATTGTTCAACTTTGTGGAATTCCGCGTAGTAGTACTCCGCCAATTACACCCACCTATGCCCACACTTAATAATATCCGGATGTTTGTGTGTAAGCCAACATTCATTGTATGATTTTTTTCTGCAGTACCTATTGTGTGGGATTTGATACTGTGCACAGCCCCCACCAGCCTTTGCCTGATTTACTCATTGGCAACAAAGGTAATATTATTTGGTTTTTGTGTAACATTTGAGCCTATGTGTCATTCGCATAAATTACATAATCGTGTAACTTTGATTCGTCAATTTTTCTTTTCTTCAAAATAGTGCTGCATTTTAAAAAAAGATATCTTTAACTCCATAATTCGTTACTTGATCTATGAAAACTACAGGATTCTTGTTGACTGAACCTTTTGTGGATGTATACACCCATATACTTGCTCTTTGCCATTTGTTTGGCTGTAAGTATACTATGAGCAGTATAAATCTTTAACACATTCTATAAATTGTGATGTCTATCCACTTTAGATTAGTGACTGTATGAAAACTCCTTTCTGGTCACCTAATTCTTGCATATCTTTTTCCAGTTGCATCTATCCTTGAATGAACAAGCTGGTTAACTCCCTCATCTGATGAGCCCCGTTATCTTTTGCATACTATGCCAATTGTATTATTACACTCCATTTTGGATGTGAGTATGATTTAGAGCCTCCTTGTAATTTTTGTCCATTTTCCGAGGAATATATCGTCGCTAATTAAATTGTTGAATTGATTAACAACATTCGATTACATAGTGTGGATTCCATATGTTTGTTTTACTTACGGTTGGATCAACCATATGATGATGTGACTTATGGCTCATAGTTCTTTTGCTAAGGTGTTTGTTATCGGTTGGTTCTTATCTCTCCTTTTTTTATGCACTGATATTTCATGCACTTATATTCTTTTTATTTTTTGCACTTTGGACTCTGGCATGGGTGTAGGGTCTATTCATGATGGCACTCACTGTTTATTTTCATTTTTCGTCATAATTCTTCTTGCTTTGGGTTCTGTAATTTAATTTTCAATCACCTTTCCCAAGAATTTTCTTATACTGCGACATAACCACAAATAATTTTTATTTTCTGATGCCCATGTACATATTCTCTTATTTTTAGATGTTTTAATGAATTAACATGGATGCTCCTATAATTGTTGTGTCGTGATGAAGACCATTTAATTATATTATGGTCGAAACGCCGTCGACGTCTACATGTGGCCTAAATTGAAGAAGACACATTTTTGCTTTTTTTTTTTTTTGTCTTGTTCTGAACTTCCCCCTGTGTATAATTATTTTCTCAGCCACTGTGTGAATACACTTTGTATTGTTCATTTTGTTTGTGTACCGTGTTGAGCACCAATGTTTTTGTATGTCTCTAGATCTAATTATTTATCTAACAATACATTTTCTACAAATTGGATTTCTATACAGGCTTTTTGTAATTTACTTTTGCATTGTGTATATGTCCATCTCCTTTTCCTTTTTCTAATTCTTTCTCCTTTTTGAATCATGTAAGTATTCTTTTTTGATGTATGTTTTGTATATTTAAATGTTAAACTTGAACCTTTGTTAGGATTCCACTATTGTCTGCCCCTGGCTCAGGTTTCAGGTTTGCCCCTGTTGTTGATAGTTATTTTTAAAACCGGCATCTACTTCCCGGTATATGCATAAGCATACTTCCTATTCTTAGTCATATTTTGGGTCCGATCCAAAAATGTGCCCATCACTGACAAGATCCCTCACGTGTGTCTTCCTCGCCCAGGTGCTGCGTCCAGGTAAGACTAAACGTGCAAGGCATGTTACTCTCCCAGAGACTGCCTTGAGAAGAGGCCTACTCACCCCACCTACAGGAACCATATATAAAGGATTTCATAATCACAAACACATACCCCTGTATTCCACTCCTATTTTAAATACCCATATCAATTATTCACTATCCACAAAAATTGTGAAAACAACAAAAAATGTTCTTCTGTAAATTAGAAGCTTATATACAAAACTAAAAACATAAATCTCAAATCCATACAAATATTCCTAAAATTAAAGAACATAATATTCAACCCCAAAATTGCTACACAATATGAAAGCTACTTATCTCTCCAAAGAGCAGCATTTGCAAGAGGAAGAGTGTTCTAAACTGGGATTATTTATGGACTACAGTGTTCTAGATTGTTTATTGTTTAGAAGATATTTAAAGGTGATTCAGAGTGGCATTAAAAGATGTTATTTATAATGGTAACCTCTCGTCTTGAAAGGAAATCAAACTTCAAGCACAAACACTCAGGAACCATATTAAAAATATACTACCTCAAGTTCCTGAGCACATGACAGGACAACTGCCACCAATACCCAACATTAAATGATTGATAGCACACACCTGAGAAGCCATATAAAAACCCGGTTACTCCTAGAAGATACAAAGGTATGCACATTGCAGAACACCTAACAATTAAACATAATAAAGAGCCCTTCCCCTGCATGATAATAAAATACAACAGGAGAAGAATCATATGTGCAACACAAAATAATCTGCTTAGATTTACCCAACGTCAAATGTGGATGATGGATGGAACTTCCAAACTCTGCCCTCCGCCATTCACAGAAATATATACCATACAATGAGAATATCATAGTAATAACATACCCTTAATATTCACACTGCTGCCTAACAAAGCACAGTATGTTATGAACTAATAAACAAGATAACAATTCAAACTAACAACTACTATTCCACAACAATAATGATAAACTTTGAGCCAGCAATGATACAAACAATTTTTTTAAATCTACCCACACTGCCATACAAGTATGCTGCTATCATTTTATTGACATGAAGAACAAAAGAGAATGCCAATGCTGACGGTTGTTTATGCTGCTTGACTGTAGAAGAAAAATAGAACAACTACGTCTTTACTAATTAATAATATTTTATTCAAACTTGATCAAATTTTCTATCATACAAAATGGATAATTTTCTGAAAATATACTGGACTGAACAAACAATAAGGATTCAAATAGTAAATAAAGAAAGAAGAAAAACATTCACTGGATTTGATAACGAAAGGTTTTGACCCCCGATGGGAATTGGATCCCTTGGCTCTACCCCTGTGTCTCTAACACGTGCAAGGTAAAGGCTTCCTGTATTCTTTCGTCTCCTTTCTGCCTTGTTCAACTCACTGTTTTTCCATGTTCCCGCTTGTAGCATTAACATTAGATTTTCTATTTTTGATTTATTCACAGCTTACCCCATATTGATACTTTATACCACTTCTTTTAGGTAAGTTTAGCCACACTGATTTAGCGTCTGACGTGGTTTGCACTCTCACTCTTTTCAGATTTATATCCATTTAGTTTTTCTTCTCATTACAGCGTCTTGGTCCTGAAGAGAACCCCAACACCTAAATCCAACGGGGTTCGAAACGCGTAGACCTTCTTTCTGTTTTTCTCCATTCATCTGAACCTCTAGTCCGCCTGGGGTTCTGACTTTATGTAATTATGATAAGTGGACAAATTGAATACTCCTTTTGTACACCCCCTTAGCGGTACTATCTAAAAAGTTTTTTGTTTGGAGACCCCTTTGGTTTCTCTCTGAATCTTTAATTGTAACCAAAGGCACATTGACTCTAGTTGGTTGTATGAATGTTTGGGTGAATGACGAGTGATGTATGATTGATTAATAGAATTGTTTCTCTGCCATGTGGGCAGTAGAGCCTTAGTGTGTATTTTACTGTTGTGAATATATGAACTGCCATTTGTTGTTACATTCTTCTTTCTTTATTTACTATTTGAATCCTTATTGTTTGTTCAGTCCAGTATATTTTCAGAAAATTATCCATTTTGTATGATAAAAATTAGATCAAGTTTGAATAAAATACTATTAATTAGTAAAGACGTAGTTGTTCTATTTTTCTTCTACAGTCAAGCAGCATAAACAACCGTCAGCATTGGCATTCTCTTTTGTTCTTCAGGTTTACAGGCTCAGCCTTGCTGACTAGAGCCACACCCATTCTTGTTCTTAATCATTTTATTGACAGCATTTGACAACACTTTCAAAAGTTCTGCATTAAGTGTAGAATATGCAACAAACAACAAGATTTCTTTTCAAATAAAAAATGTATAGCCCTAGCATATGTATCAGTCACAAAAGTAGCGAACCACTACAACATACTAATAGAATCCCCATATTATGAAGGACATGAACAACAACTGAGGGCCCTAATGGACTATTTTGAAGACACTTGTGTTGGCACACTTCAATATTTTGGCCACAGGCGCCAGCCCAAGTTTCAAATACCATGGTGAAACGTATGCGGGGCACCATGACAACTATCCAAAACCAAGAATGCAGTAGAAGCATAGCAGAACACTGTCCATGCCACATTAGGCCAAAGCTATCCTACCCTATACAAATACCTGGAAATCCTCCAAAAAGAAGAAAGCTACCAACAACTAGCAATAGAACAATCAGTAAGCTAAATCAAATCTAAAATATCTAAAGAGATCGAAGACATGTACAAAATATTACTATTCAAAGTACAACTCTTTGTACATAAAAAAAACATCACTATCTCAAAATGATAGCAAAACCAATACTATAACCACCTATCAATCTCACTAACAATAAAACCCAACACAAACCCGCAACTATGAAAATCTAATATTTCTGAATAGATTTTACACAAAATATCTTTGTCAGTCTATAATGCACATTCAAATAACATATTTTACAATGAGAATGATAAATACCAATAATTTAACATAACATTTACAAAGAATATATCTCAAAAGATAGTAAAAGAAAATTGTGAACAATTAAAATGCACACAAAATATTGGATTCCATGTAAACAAAATACTAAATTACATCCTCATATCAATGTAAAAATATCATTATCTCAGCAATAATATTGGCCGCCCTTAAAGTGTATTAACCCCTTCAGTGCCCACCCCTTTCCCCGCCCTGTGCCGGCCATTACATTAGCGGGCGGGGTTTATGACGAGCTGGACTCGTCATGGGCACAGCGCAACCGCGGCCCATGACGAGTCCAGCTCGTCATGGGCACCGAAGAGGTTAAAAAAAATTAAACTTGAAATTTGTAGCTGATGTCCATGATCCACCTCCACTCCACCAAAAAGTAATGTACAAAAATAGGGAAAAAAAATTAACTCTCTAAAATGCAAAAAGGAAAGCTCCAAACATGAATCTAAAGTATTAGTCTATCATTTTAGAGAACCATAAAAAAAACACAAAAATGTTTTAAAAACCACTCCAGGAAAAAAGATCATAAAAGAAAAAATATATATATTGTTAGTAGAAATATCCCAAACAAATCCTTTTCTGAAAAACACATATCCAATAAGCAGACAAATATTCCACTCTGACTGAAAAGTCTATAAAAATTAACAAAACATCCCTCACATAACATACAGTAGTAAAACAATACAAACATTTCAACAATGCATTGCAAGCCTTATTAACAAAATCACAACAACTATTATTTCGAACCACAGTAAACAAACTGCAGTAAGGCTTAAAACACTACACTATGTAACATCAAAACACAACCTAACACTAAACAACTCAATCACTATAAACATACTTCTCTACATTAACTAGACCCACCCATAACCCTCCTACCCCCAAAACTCTACAAAATACATTAAAAGTGGTCCTATCTTATAAGTAGAGCAGAAGCTGGGAACCGTGATTGATAGAATCCAAAGCAGCTCAACCGTGATGTAAATATAATACAAAATACAGACAGTGGTAAAGAAAAGACAACCAAATAAAAACAAAAATACTTTATTGCTATTGAAAATAATACATATGAAACAATAAATGTGTAAAAAACAAAAAATATATGGTTAAAAAATTGTATAAAATATGATATACAGTGTAAAAAATTTAACAAACCAGTACCAATGTATATGTGAAACCTATATTAAAAAGTGCTATAACATAAATCAATATATTAAAAGTAAATAGTATTAATTAATGTACAAAAATGCATACACTGTTTTTACAAATGTTTATATACAATATAATTATGAAAAAATACATGTGAATAATCAATTATGTAATGTGCAACACAGAGTAAAATGTGTAAAATAAAGGTGTCATGAAAAGTTATTAAATTGTTTGCAATTATTTGAAAAAATACAAATATATGTGAAAGTGCAAAAATGTAAATACGTGTAAATGTTATTGTTTGCTGTAAAAATTAATATATTACAAATAAAATGCAACAAATAATACAAAATAAATAAATAAAATATATATTAAACTATCAAATTGTACGTTTTTACTAACAAAATAAACACCAAACCTCAATCAATTACACCCAATACAATACTATAATACTCTAGCTTTGAAAAACATATACATACATAACCCAAATATCCAAGTAGCCAAAACATAAAAATAATACAACACTTTGAACATACTCCAATATATTACAATTATTCAAAGGAGTTGCACACTAAAGAAATACGATTTACTATTCTCACTCCAACCTAAAACATTTTGAGGAAGGTGTTGAACACTAAAGGGGTAACTTTTATTATTAGAGATCAAATCTAAGACATTGAGGGGAACTTGTTGCATGCTAAAGTGGTGACATTTACTCTGTTTCATGCCATTTTGAGGAAGGTGCTGGACACTAAAGAGATGACATTTACTATTCCCACTCCAATCTATACAATTTTGGAGAAGGAGTTGGACACCAAAGGGGTTACATTTGCTATTCCCACTCCAAACACTTTGGTGGTGACCTGGTTGCATATATGCCAACATTCACTATAGATGGTGAGCTTGTCTGCAAGACTAGCAGGTTGCTGATTGTTACAGTTTGGTAAATCACGCTGCTGGTTTTGAAGATGGTGCAGGCTGGCAAGAGGAGAAAATGGAGTTTCATTGTGATGAGGATGATATGATCATATTTTTTCAGGTCCTGGATGCAGTGTGTGGGATACCCCTGTGGGCTGCCAATGTGCTGCCAGTCTGGAATCTGGGAGTGAGGTTCTTTAATTTTGACTCCTTCTTACATTCACCGCCATTTTGTGTTGCCTTTACACAGGCTGCTCGATTCACGAAGTGTCTCTGCCCCTTGGACTGCAACGTGTCAAAAACCCCCTCCGTCCTTGTCTTGAAACCCATCTCAGACACCAGCCGGCCTAAACTAATCCTTGTCTGGACTACCTAATCTATATATCAACTATCTGTTAGCCTTTAGTATTCTTCTCGTGCCGTATCTTATCTTTTGGCCTTCGCTATTCTCTCCCTGTGTTTTCCTATTCCACAACCTTTCCTTTGAAGCACACAAACATGTTCTACCATTGCTGATTGACCTAAGGGGGCTGTCATTGATTGACTAATGGCATTGGGCAAAATCACGACTCAAGGGGGACGTTCTGGTTACATGATGCCTTGTTTTGAATGTTTTCGTATTGGCTAATATTTGGCAGATCTTGCATGTCCATATTAGGCATTTTGCATGCTTTCATGAGCCAGGACTGCCCCTTTCTTTTATGCTGAGTTTGTAACCCTCACATATATAAGACCCCAGTGTACTGTACTCTTCTGACTGCCTCATTCAGTTGCTAAGGCTTCTGTGTGACGTAGTCTCACTCATTTAAGTTTAATAAAGATGTTATTTTATATTTCAGTTTCTGTGCCAACTTCTTTTCTTTGTATTAGTTTAATCCTGAGAAGGAATTTTGAGTTTCTTCAATTGGTGCCGAAACCCGGGAACATCAGGAGTGGCTATCTGAGGGAGCGATCTTGTCAGGAGACTGAAATCTACTGAGGAGGCCAGGACAGGACTCTACTAAGCAGGTACTCTGTGCACGGAGATTCTGGGGATTCTTTGTCTCTGCGGCCCAGCATATTTCTGATCTTCCTGATTTTGATCCTCCACATGATATCACTCCTGACTGAGAACTTCTTTTTTGGCGTGAGTATTCTAAAAAAAAGACCGTTAGGTCATTCAGGACTTGGCAGTTAGAATTTGGACAACCTTTTGATTTGTAAGAGTAAGGTTGTTTAGTAACACTTACTGTAGCTTTGGAAGAGTAAAGTTGTTTAGTAACCCTTACTGTAGCTTTGGAATTTTGGAATTTGTGTTGGCCAACTTTGGATTTGTATTGGATTTGATATACAAATTCCAATTTGTGTAGGCAGGTAATAAGGAGATTTTTCTCTATCTGATTTTGTTGAACGGTGCAACGTACGGAGAGTACCTTAAGCACTACTTTAATTATAAATACTTGCATATTCTGCAGTATTTTTTGGCATTCCTGTTTTAAGCTCACATCGAAGAATGTGTTGCTTTTTCTTTGGAGGTACCATAGTGTAATAAAGTAAATTAGCCGGCTCCCCTAGAGGGAATACCTAAATAGGTTTAGGTTTAAAAACATATTTCTTCCTTGGTGATTCTGTATCCCCAGGGAATTAAAATATGCACATAATACATACAAGGATCCTTTGTTCTGCGCAATCTAATGAATGGAGTGCATTTTGGCTTTTTGGACATATAGCAGTCTGTTGGGCTGTTTTTGCAGTCTTTTGGAACATTATTGAGAAGCGTTTCTTGTAAATATGACTTACAACTAGTATTTACAAATGGTTTGGTTTAAGTACAGTCTGTGGGCTGTCCTTTGTTTCTGTCCTAAATGTTGATTTGTGGGTTAAATGTGTGTTTCTGTGGGTTAAATATATGTGTCCTGGGTGTTTGACCCCTTTCTGTTTATGTCTGAAATGAGCTCAATGTGTGTTTGTGGTTTCTTGATGTTCTCAGTCTGTTAAGCAAAATGTCAGTTAATTAATATTAAGTAGAAATTAAATAAAAATCCAGAAATGAACAATGTGGTATGCTAAATAGCTATATGTGGCTATATAATTTATAGAGTAAGCAACGATGCACATGTACAAACTGTTAAAGGCTTAAAAAAAAATAAAAAATTAAAATTCACATTCACTAGGAATACAATGGCCTCAAAAACGAAATTGTGTGTTTTGTAGAAAAATAAACTTATAGTATTTTTTACTTACATACATTGTATTAGATATTAACAGGCAAACACTTCAGCTGAAGTAAATTTTAAACGCGACACGCATTGATATGCCTTAGTTTGAAAAAGACTGACAGCGTGCTCCTGTTACAACACTGAGAGACAAGCTTTTATTGTCGCTAAGCAAGCAGCTCTAATAGACAGGAATGTTTACTCAGCCAGAACTTCGCCCTCAGTTGAACACGGGTGAAACTTTGCATTTCAAAATGTTGTTTTAAAAAAAAAAAAAGGTTCCAAAACTAAGGTTCATTATTTTGTATTACAGGTAGACATTTCAATTAAGGGTTTTCCTCTCTTTAAGCATTTTTGTAAGCATATTCTTGGTTCTGTTGCTAAATAATAATTGTCCTTTAAAAATATATATATATATAACAGTGGCGCAAAAATGTGTCATGTTTCAAGTTACGCTTCTGTGCATAAACTTAGAAATGAATGCATCTAAAAGGATAGGCAAGGGATGCAGCTTGCTTTTATATGTGAAATTATCAAAAATGATTGGATTTATCAAAAATAATTATTAATTATGAAAAAATAATTATTAAAAATAAGTGCTTCTAAATTCGTTTTTTACTATTTATAAAGCTTAATACTCATACTGTGACCTCCTAGCATTATAATTTAAATTAAGTTGTGTTGTACTGCATAGTGATGACATTTGTATATGGACTTTCACTTGGCGCAGGCTTAAAAAACTCATTTTTAAAAAGGATTTGCAAGAGATATGTCTAATATCCAATATCTGCAATCTGTAAAGTACATTTTGAGGATCATTAATATGTAGCACAATTATAGGATATTTATTTTTAAGTGCCCCAAATATCAAAGTCGAAAATTGGGTAAAATAGACTATTTAACAGCATTTTTGCCCTTTACAATAGCCTTAAAGTGCCTTAGGCTTCAGTAAATGCATACATTTAGGTATAATACAAATTTGCAGGTTGTTCCCATTTGGGGTTGCTTTTAAAGACTCAGTGAGCCAATGTGCCCGGTGCAGAGGTTTGAGGGTAATATCAGGGTTGAAGGTTCTAACTCTAGCTGGACCTACTGAAACGTTCATTCATTTAAGGTTGATGAACTGAGTACCGTTGCATAGGGTAGTAACAAACATTTGTTCTAAAACTAGTATGTTATGTTATTATGTTCTATGAGTTATTCACCGTAAATGTTTTAATAATTTAAGAATAGAAACAAATTGTAGCCTCTAACAGAAGTAATATATATAACATGTGTTTTTAAATAGGGTTAATTATTGCAGGTTAAAAAGAGTTAGGAAGGCTTTTTGTTTTTGACAGCTTCAGGGTGAGGAAAGAGAGACACGCGAGGCAGATTTTGACCTCGAGGTCAGTAAGGTAGGAGTTAGGAGTGAATGTAAACAGATGGAGAAATCACTGCTTAGAAAGCCTCTCTGACATGAAAATGTGTAACGATTGCAGCAGGAGAGCTTTGGAAAGAGGTGGGGGCCAGGAGTGCTTGCAGTGGTTGGCTAACAGCCCAGAAAGTTCCGTGCTGAGGTGCTATTTTTAGCTTTTCTGATAAGATAGGATGGCCGAGAATCGAAACTTACGGAGCCCTGTCTGTTCCCATGTTGTTCAAGACAAATTAAAAAAGGGTGCTGTGAAGAAAATGATACATTCATATTTCTGATTTAAAAAAAAATAATGTCCACGTAGTTGCCTTCAATTAAAAAAAAGGGCATTAGCCTTAGACAAAAAGTAAGATGAAGCTCTTTCTTAGAATTTTGTGGACTACATGCCTAGGTAAAAACGATCAGCAAATTAAGATTCATTTTTCACAGGAGGAATTGTGGCGCAAAGGAACACAGAGTGTCTGTGAAACTGTTTTCCTTTTAGACAGTTAAAATTAAGGTGACTTAACATGCTTACATGTTTTAGTCATTGCAAAATTGACAAGATGATTACAGTTAAGTACCACTAGGTTTGTATTTTCTATTTTGTTAATATGTGTTATGTTTTGTCTCCTGATTAAAAGTTACAGTTGATATTTTTGTGTGTTATGTGAAGTGCTTGTTCTGGGTGGTTTTAGGGCTGACAAGACTACAGTTGGACACGTGAGTTGGTTTGACGAAGACGTCATAGTTGTGAAGGAATAATGGTGAAATGAGCGACCTGAATGGCTATAGGCAGGAAATCAGGGTGAGAGAAGACTAGAACAAATTGAGAATGTTACAGTAGGTGTGGAGGAATAGTGAAAAAGCAGGGGTCAACAGCAAACGCAACAGCAATGGTCCATATCATGAGGTGGTGGAACGAGTGTTCCATATGTACCTGTGGGACCTAATCAATGTGCAAATTGCAAGCAGGAGGGTGCTGTCAGCTGTGTGTTGAAACAGATGTGTTGTTGCATAACTTCTTTGTTTTTGTGCATTTTTGTCTTTCTATGAATTGTTCCTGCTGGTCCTGTGTGTCAGAAGCAACACAGTAAGTTATATTTGACAGCCGGTCACCACTAACTGGTGACCAGGGTTAGGAAAGTAAAAAAAAAAAAAAAGTGTAATTTTCATTTTAAGCCCGACAAATTAAGCAGGCCCGAATATTGGGTTTTGGGCTGCAGGTTCATTGTGCATAAAGTGCATGACATAGTGTTGTGCGTCACCGCTCATTTACACATGATATTGAAATTTGTCTATGCTTTCTGTGCTTGGAATACAGCAAGTATACCTGATGGCTTGGCATGTGTGTTTTTATTTTATGCACGTTTTTTGTTTTTGCGTTGTTTTTACACTTTTGCTTTTGATACTATTACAAGCTCCCCTGTGTTGTGAGGAGATGGTCATGACGATGCCCATCGCTACGCAACAGTTGGTTGAACTTGTTCTGGTTACTAACTTCCACAGATAATGATATTTCATGCTGTGAACATGAGAGACAACACTTCACCAGTGCATGGAGAGGTGTGGCTCACTAGTTAGAGGCGGCAGACCCGTAAGCTGAGAATCGGTCAGGGACCAGGGTTCAATTCCCGACGCGGCAGGGTCGTGGACCAGGGTCAAAACGGACTCGATAATTCTCGCCTCGGTACCTACTCTAACCAGGAGCACACTCGGCAACTCTGGGCATTAAGCTTGCCTCATCTCTACAACGGCCCCCCACAGACGCTGGGGATGCCTGATTTCACCTTGGAGATACCCAGAAAGGGACCATCTCACAGGGATAGCCAGGACGGGTTCCCCAGCGGTCTACAGCGCCGGGACGCCCCGTTGCTGGGGTAGCTGCGCGCTTTACAAGTCTACAACATTAACATGTCTATTTGGCTATAATGGTATTGAAGGAAAATAAAAAGAGATATACAGGATCAAAGTGTGTCACCTGCAGTTAGTCACGTTACTGCCCCCTTCCCTTAAGGAACAGGCAGCCCTAGATTTATGTATCCTGATTGGACGTAAGGATAAATTATAGATCTGTGACTCTTGTACATGGTGACCTAATTTCCTAAATTAGATTAGTCAGTTTTGTTCTGCTTCCTAAGTAGTGTATGGCTTTGTTCCTTAAAGGAAACCAGGTTTCATTTTTCCCTGAAGAAGGAACTGGAACATTAGCTGAGATTACCGAATATATCGTAGCAGCGATCGGTAGAGTTAAAATTTATGTACTATTTTGACTTTTGTGTATCACCCATACTCTTGGTATTGTGTCACAAACTTAACTATCACCCGAGTAATTTCTTGTTCTTCCTATAGATTTTTCTTTTGCCACTTGTCCCCTGATTGATGTTGCATTGTGCCTAGTTATTGGGGATTTTAGCTATGTCCTAGTCCCATTTCTCTTTTTCGAATTCCTTTCACCAGTCAGCCCTTTTATTAATATTGGTGTATTGTTCAGGTTCACATTTCCAGACTGTAGTAATGTGCCCCCATATTATGTATACATTTCCTTTTTGTATGACCAGACTGGTTTTTAAGAATTTTCTTTAGGCCTACCTCGATGTTTTCCGGTCTGACTGTCAGGGTAGTGATGAATTGGTTAACTGACTCAATACTATAGTAAGACAAGTTTTCCACTTCAATAGGAGATACCTTACATTTATTTTTTTGAACATGACAAATTTTCAACGACTATTTTAATTTGGATTTTTCACCCTTTTGTTCCTGCTTCTTTAATTTTCGGTGGGATCAGATGTGTTCTAAATCATGGAAATACTAGGACTCTCTAGTTCTTATCTTTTGTTTCCACATTTTGATTATTAGCCTTTGTATTGCATAGTGCACCTGATGCACAGTTATTAAAGGGAGGTATCTACATGTCCCTGATAATCTGTATCATGAGATTTCTCTTTTGAGGTGTTCTAGATAAGGAATTTAGGCACACCTAGACGTAATCATTAAAAAAAAATGTTTACCCCCATTAGGCAATGCCACCATGTAAAAAATTCCCATGTAATTATCTACCCTCAGATGGAGGAGGATAATGAAGGGTACCCAAATTGAAGAGACTAGAAGTATTGCCTTTGAGAATGACAGTGTATTCTAGACCAGAGTTGTCCCATGGCGTATGGTCACTCCCTCGCAGATTGCAGGCCACCTGCTTGCAGTGCCATTGTTAAATACAATGAATTGTTTTTGTACTAAATTGAAGGAAACTAACAACTGTGTCACATTTCCTACATCACTAGATTCTGCGGATATCAAGTCATAATGACCTACAGAACATTGATTTAAGCCTAATTCCCATCAGTGACAGCTACAGATGAAAGACGGACGTCTTGGCCCTACAGTCTCAGCATCCAGAAAGTAGCAAAGCTGGACAGCGATCGCCAGCGCATGGTATCGTACTTGCTCCATCAGAAGGCGTTGGACATCACAAAACCAGAGTTTCAATGTAAAAGAGCTAAAGAGAAGGATTCCTGTTGTTGATGGCAGGGCTGGTTTGAGGCTTCATTTTTCCACCTGTCATGTGCTGGTAACCTCTGACAGTGTGCAGTCCCTTGAGCCCCTTGGCCTGAGTTTTTGACCACACCCCCCCTTTTCTTTGCTCCAACGGAAGGGCAGTGCACCGGAGGATCCAAGATTGGCAAAAGGCACTACATTGTGGTACCCATGATGAAAGGAAATATTAAATGAAAGAGCAGCCCAAGAATCCTCTGACACTGAATAGCGAGTGTTGGAGCCTGAAAGTGTTGCTGAGTGTGAAAGTCTGTTGCTCTTTCCCGATTAATAGTACTTGGGTCTGCATAAGATGATCTGTGCCTACGACCAATGAAGAGCACAATATCTGTAGTGTCTGCCGCAGAGGAGAGACACTGGTGCGCTGCATTGAGACATTGAGACTTTTCAAGTGAGCTGTGAGTGTTTGCCAGGAGGGCACTCCAACGGACACTGAGGAGCACTATTTTCATGGAAGGCCTGAATCAAGAGGCCCAATGCGACAATGGAAGCGGATTTGATGGACGATAGAAGCCTACCAGAGAGGCTTAGAACGGACTTTGGGTATAGTTGTGGTTGCACAACTGTTTCCAGTGCCACTGTATGAAGTAGGTGTTATATATGTTCATCCAAAATGGTCCTGAAGTAGTGTTCTGTCTGTACTCTGATATAGGATATTCCCATTTCACCTAGTAATGAATTAGGATTTGCCTGTGTAATGGCAAAAGGAGCGTCTGAGGTTCTTTAATTTTGACTCCATCTTACATTCACCGCCATTTTGTGTTGCCTTTACACAGGCTGCTCGATTCACTAAGTGTCTCTGCCCCTTGGACTGCAATGTGTCAAAAAACCCCTCCGTCCTTGTCTTGAAACCCATCTCAGACACCAGCCAGCCTAAACTAATCCTTGTCTGGACTACCTAATCTCTATATCAACTATCTGTTAGCCTTTAGTATTCTTCACGTGCCGTATCTTATCTTTTGGCCTTCGCTATTCTCTCCCTGTGTTTTCCTATTCCACAACCTTTCCTTTGAAGCACACAAACATGTTCTACCATTGCTGATTGACCTATGGGGGCTGTCATTGATTGACTTATGGGATTGGGCAAAATCACGACTCAAGGGGGACGTTCTGGTTACATGATGCCTTGTTTTGAATGTTTTCGTATTGGCTAATATTTGGCAGATCTTGCATGTCCATATTAGGCATTTTGCATGCTTGCATGAGCCAGGACTGCCCCTTTCTTTTATTCTGAGTTTGTAACCCTCACATATATAAGACCCCAGTGTACTGTACTCTTCTGACTGCCTCATTCAGTTGCTAAGGCTTCTGTGTGACGTAGTCTCACTCATTTAAGTTTAATAAAGATGTTATTTTATATTTCAGTTTCTGTGCCAACTTCTTTTCTTTGTATTAGTTTAATCCTGAGAAGGAATTTTGAGTTTCTTCAGGAGGACATGGATTAGAAAAGTGGTTCTGAAACTTTTTGGACCCACGGCTCCCTCGACCTATCGGCTGTTGACCACGGCTCCCAATTATGCCACTTTTGTTGGCAGGTGGGGGATGTAAGCCCAGCCTCTGGAGTACTTTAATTTCTCTCCCTGAAAATAATTGGGATGAAGCTGATGAAGATATTATAATCATAGCTATCACAAAATAAAAATAGAACAGTTGCTTAATAAACAACATCTGCAAAAAATGGCATTTTGCATACAACCGCCCCTCCCTAGATATTTTAAATCAAGAACAAGAGATGACGGTAGTGCATACTGCTGCTCAGTGATGAGTGTTTCACTTTGCCCATGCTATCTTTAAAAAGGTCTGAGAATTTTGCAGTGTACTGATCATTTCATCTTCCGCTGAGAATACAATTTATTGTATTGAAATTAGATTACCTGTGATGACATTGTGAATCACCCACAGTTTGATTCGAGAGCTATATGAAACACATAAATTAGTTACTATGTTAATATGTGAGATGTGCTGAGATTGCTGATCTCTGTCACTCCAAAAACTAAGACCAGGACAAGTAAGTATTGCATCCAGAATACAATATGTGGTTGAAGGTCTTTGCAGGCCCTGCGCATTGACGTTTGTCATTAGTGAAGCTGCGCATGCTGAACCTGATGTTGGTTACCTGCGCCTGTGGGAACATTTGCATAAATATGTTGGCAAGGATACCCAACCCCAGCAGCAAGAACTATAGCATCCAGCAACAGCCTCACTGGAGGTCTTCACAGACAGTTTCCAGTCCTGAACCTTTAGCGAACAATTCATGCTTTAAGGTCTGTTTGTCTTGTTAGTTAAATGGAAGGAATAAAAATGACAACAACACCCAGAATACACTGGGTTGCACTTGAACGTTGAGGACTGGGTTGCACTTGAACATTGTGGACTGGTAACGTTGACGATAGCATGAGGTTTAAGGTTATCTGATGACTGGATCACGATGGACACAATACTCTGATACCTGACTTTTTTTTAAATCAGGTTTTTGGTTGTGTAAGTTCCATTGGCTCAACTACCAGCATATGTTGAGCTGTTAATGAAAGCCCAGGATCGAAGCAAAGTGTCCTTGGTGACACAAAGTCACTTGTTACCCTGATTGTGGTACTAACCCCTTACACAAGTACCCAAGCACCCTGAAAGCAATTGGCATCTAATCAAGGGCACAAAGATGCAGATGTGTAGAGCCACACAACAATAAACTTGTGGATTACGATCCCTCTACTAAATCTAATACCCTCTCTGAAGAATGGATGTGGTGTTTAGCCTAAAGCTGCTGAATTCAGAACTGGGAAACACGGTTTGAGTCTCTGTGTCAGAGCAACATTCTGTGATTTAGGGCTAATCACCTTATCTCCTTGTGTGACGATGTGTAATGTACATTTGTGCTCATGTAAAGCACTACAAATCCTTCAGGTCAAGTTTGCGCTATATAGAAGCTGCCATAAAAGATTACGTGTCAGCAACTGATGCTCCCAGAATGAGGCTCACCTTGTGTGAAGATTCGAAACCGCCATTCTCAGAGTTCCACGGAATCTAGAAACTTCTGGGTTCACCACAGACCACTGATGATCATACCATGCCTGCGATGTTTAGCTAGGATGGAGGTGCGCTGCAAGAAAGCATAGTAACAGCATAATTGAGGAGCAGGGTGTGTGGTTGCTTGGCAAATGCTGTGTGGGTGAGGAATGGGATTTTTGCTGACTTACCAGTCTGTGCAAAGCAGATGCTTGCAGCCCGGTGTATGGTTGATGAATTTAGCAAAACATAGCTACTGAGGATGTGGATTCAGAATCCCTCTATCCCCCATTGCCTGGTTCAAACCTCATCTTTCCCTTAGTAGATGCAGAAGTCCGGGTGAGCTCACACAATACAGGACCACAAACAGGAACAAAGTTCACATTGGGCTTTCTGCTCGCTCGACTCTTTGGCTGTGAATAGAAGTAGCCACCGAGAGAACAGTAGCAAAACAGTCCCTGCCCACAAGAGGACATATGTAGCATCCTCCATAGCCATCTAATATATGATGCAGCTTGGGATTGAGGTGCACTGTCAAACGGTGATCAATATTGCTGTACCCGGCATGCTGTGTGCTTGGTGCACATCTGTTTATGGTGCCCATGGCTAGTTTTGACGGCGCACCAGGGTGCCGCAGCTTACAGATTGGAAGTCACTGTATTAGGGCATTACAAACATCTAGATGCTAGCATAGAAGGGCTGGAACAGCATTTCTGAACTAGCATTAAGAGACAGCTGGCACCAGGTTCTTTGTTTTTCTTTTTTGGGCAATATGTTCCTTGATGGGGAGGTTGGTGTCTATGGTGACTCCAAGCGATTTGGCATTCAGTGAAAGTTGGGGTTCAAATCCATCAAGGTTCATGTCATTGAGCCAGTTTATTGTACCTAGGCAAAAATTAGGGATTGGGTGAGCTTCAGGTAGGCAATAGATATCCAGATATAAATGATGAACAATTAGAGCTTGAGGAGTAGAATGTCTAAAGAAGCAGAAGCTTTCGAGCAAAGCAGTGTATCATTAGCAGATTGGTGAATCTTGATGCTGTCACCCGCGGCCCGTGGAGGGAGTTCCGTGGGGCGGTAAGGCGGGGTGGGGGAGGGGCAGGGTGGGGGGTTCTAAAACCCAGATTATGGATAATTGCAGGTAAGTAAACAATTAAATAAATAAAACAAATTTCATAGCGCGCGCTGCATCGCAAAATGCAATGCAGCGCGCGCTACGAAATTTGTTTTATTTATTACATTGTTTACTTACCTGCAATTATCCATATTCCGATTTTTAGAACCCCCACCCTGTCCCTCCCCCTCCCCGCCTTACCGCCCCACGGAACTCCCTCCACGGGCTGCGGCTGGATGCTGTTATCTGTGAGTAGAGCACCAAGAGGCTCCATGTAAAGGTGCAGGAAGCCATGAGACAGTGTAGAGTCCTGAAGCCCTCCATTGGTGATAGGTACCTTCAGATCACAATAAATCCCTATGTGAACAAACTGGTGTTAGTTGGAAAGGTAGGAGTAGGACCAGTGAAAGACATTGTTTGTGAATCCCATTTGAGACTCCAGGGTGCATATGATGGGATGATCGACTTTGTTGAAGGCAGCTGCAAGGTCCAACAATATAAGAAGGCAGGGATGATCTTCATCTGTGGTTTGGAGGGCATCGTCTATGATGTATATGGTTGCCTTCTCATTTCTGCAAAGGGATCTGAAGCCTGACAGGTAGTCGTGCAGGAGATAGCTAGCATTAATGTGATCTCTGAGTTGATCATCCTCTACTTTTTGAATGATCTTGCCTATGAGTGGTGGTTGAATGATGAGCCAGTAGTTGGTGAGGTGATCACGGTCAAGTGTAGGTTTCTATATGAGTGGGAGGATCTGGCCTGTCTTAAGAGCTTCTGGGAAGATGCCTTGAGTAAAGGAGGCATCAACAGTATATATTATGCGTAAGAGAGCATTCCCAGGGAAAGTTTTTATGAAGGATGATGGTAAGACATCTCCATTAGAAGTGCTTTGAATATGTCAGCAAGTTCTGAGAGAGATAGAGCTTTCAAGGCTGACTATTGCTGAATTCTACAGTAAGAAGTGGGTGTAAAAATGTAACCAGGGTTGATGTCATCTATGTACTGATGGGTCTTCCATATATTTTCAGTGAAGAAGAGGCTGACTTTTCTGTGGACTGAGGAATAGGTGCTGATACTCCAGGATCTTGGCAAGTCTTCTGAACATCTGAGTGATGGACTCCTGCCCAGATGGGAGACTGGCAGACTGTGATCCCCAGGCCTGATTCCAGTAGAAAGTAGTCTTGATGTTCTTCCCTTTTCTAATGAGACAGTGCTGTTCAACAAAGTATGGGCACAGGTTCCCTTGTTTAAAGTCCAAGCCCAGACACATATGCCATTTTAGTGTCTGGCCTTAGCGATTTGTGTTGAGAAGTGTCAGCTACTTTGAAGTGCTCTCTCCTCTGCACTTCTGCCACACCAGAGGTGGCTCCAATTCTGAGTGAGTGATAACAAGGGCCAAAGACATAACCAGGGAGCACACCTGGCTGCCAGCTATCACTGAAATATGCCCCATATAGTTAATTGACACAGGCATGGTAACTAAAGAACATTTTCTAACCTTTTAGGGCTTGACTGTTATTCATGACACCGTTTAATTGAACCCAGGAGCAACCGACCCCCTGACATCTGGTGAGCCTTTCCCCGTTGTTTATTTTATTTGCTGCTCTTTCCTCTTGGGATAATTATCTGTGACTTCTGACCCTGGTTTCATATTTTCTATTTTTGTTCATTTTTCCATATATTTCCTCTGACTTTGAAAGAAGCTGTACAAGTTATTTATGTGTTTTTAGCCCTATATATTAGCCTATGTATTCTGCAAATTACAGCTTTAAGCATGTGCTAATTTCAGAATCCTAAAGGGGATCCCATATCTTTGATGGGTTTGAAATGTTACCAACTGTGGTGCAGACTCTTGAAAATATTTTGTATCATATATTAGCAGGCCATGCTCTTCTTGTATATTTGATACACACTCTGATCACTTTTATCACACTGCGTACATTTTATTCACTGGCACCCACTGTGTCATTGTGATACATTCTCTGTTTTGCATTTTTATTATTAAATCCCATTTGGATATGTTATAAATTGTTCTATATTGGTCTATAGGGACCATTGTTTTGTACTAGCTATAATACCCCGGGTCCTTAGTGATTTATGGGTTTACCCTTGTATCATTAAAACTACCCCATAAAGGTTCAAAGACAAGCCTTCCTCTTAATCAGATTCCCTGGTAGTGCCAACTTTATCAGTTCCACCATCTCCCTGATGAGAGCCCATGCCCCACTGACCAGTAACTCTTCCTGGAATCAAAGAGCCCTTGATGTGCACAGAGGATGGAGTACTCCTTCAGTGTGTTTTTTGTGTGTGTCTCAGCCCTCAGGAAATTCTGCAATACACATCTCATGCTTGGGTGGTGCAGTCCTCACCTAGCTTAGCCATGGGTTTCCAAAATGGACTGACAGGCCACCATGTTATGTACCATCCACAGGCACACATGCACAACCCATCATGCACATGCAAGTATCATGCATTGCCTGGTGCTATGTGCACTCTGTGCAGGCTAAGGTTGAGTCAATCCCACATTTACGGAACTTTAAAAGAGTCAGCAGGCCCCACTCCAGTGACACAGGTAAAAAGGCCTGTTCACACTACTGATTGTACTGAACACAAACACAGGTATGATGCCACTTCCTTGCTTGTATCACTTAGATCCAGGTAAGGGCAATAGCCCTCTATTTTCATGAGGGTAGCACCTTCACAGTCTAAAAGACTGTGTTACCGTGAAACAGGCCTAGGTCATGAAAAACAAGCATGATCAGTGTTTGCCCATGATTAAAAATCAATCAGTACCAGAGATGCAGACATTGTTGCTACGACACTCAGGGCATGGGTGCATACCTCTAACCATGCAGGGGACTTTTCTGTACCAACAGTCTGTGACTTTTGTCTTTGGCAGAAAGAGTTGTTCTACAGAGTTCAAGCAAGAAATTCCCCCTTACTCACAAAGGGCATGATATACAAAGATTGGTATGTAGGTAGATGTGACTAACTCTTCCAGTATTCCTGGATTGCTCATGCATTTTAGGAGTGGGTGAATCATACATCTAGCTTGCTACTGCTATGCCTCTAAATGCAAGTATTATAAGAGTAAGCCTCAACACATTTGTTTTGAATCTGTCCTATAGATTGTTTTATTGAGTCACTGAATCAATTGGTTCCACTGTGACGATGTGCTGAAAATAGATGCTTGTGGAGTATGATGAGATATTCATATTGAGGCAGGCTTATATGTATTGAATTAATTAGCTACTTTATAGAATTATTGAAAATGTTGATAATGAAGATTTTAAAATTTCCATGAGATTTACTGAAGTGTGCTCAGTTTAGTGAATCAATTGCTTTATGGTGTGTTCATCACTGATTGAAATTGATGTTCCTGCTGTTTGCAATTAATATTTTAGAACCAGAAACATGAACAATGCCATTCAAGCTGCTTTCTCTTTTTCTTTTTTTTTCTGTCATGCTTGAAAACTGTCATTATATCATAAGCTGAAGAAACAGACATATAGTCACTAGGCGAGAGACACAGTGAGCCCCATTCACAACGTATACAATTATTACATGTAAATCTGCTCTTTCACTTTTGAACAACTTTAATTCTTTTGACTAGTCACCATTTACAAGTAAAAGGTTGCTCAAAAGTGTAGATTTACATGTTCCCATCATTTCATAATGGGCCAATTTATGAATGTAAAGTTAATACTTGTAACTTTTCACGCCTAGGCGGCAGTCTCCACAGCTAGGTGGAGTCCTCCCGGAGGAACAATATGGGAAAAAGTTTAAAAGTTAGTTAACCGTAACAAAAAAGTAACAAAAAAGTAGTACAAGTATTTTAATTGAAATATTAATTTTGTTTGTTTTAAATATGAAACATAAAGAGCTACAGCATTATTATCTAAATGTTGAACTACATATTTACTTATTTTTAATGTAGTCAATTACAATGACTCTTCTTAAATTTTAAATAATAAAATCCCACCTAAAGTATAATATCCATATTTGAAATGTAATTCAAAATATGAAAAGTTATGTGTAGAATGTATTTAAATGAATTCTTTAAATAAAAAATAAGTCAAATATTTTTTTCAATTTAAATAAGGTTATTCACATTTTACAATAAATTAACAATTATGTTTTGTTATATATTTTTAATATTTAATGTATTTACTGTTTTAAATTTTTTTTATAGGTTCATTTATCATTAGTTCATGTAGGCTTTCATGTAAAATGACTGCCTCAATTATTTTCCATGGGAGGGTGTTGCAATACCAATGGTTGGCTATATGTGGTGCTGGACTTGCTCCTACTTTAAGCTGGAATACATTTACTACCCTGTTGGGTCCTTTTTAGATGTAATAACTATAGAAGTGCAGTTTTTTTAAATAGGAATGGACTTGTACTTTTGTGGGTGGGTGCATGTTCCACCCTAAATACCCCTTAGATTTTCTCAAATCCATAATTCTGCCTATCTTAGCCCCTCCCATGTAGTAGTAAATATTCTCCATTTTCCAGCCACTCTCCTGTCTTTGCCCAATTTACTAAAATAACATATAACTACATCTGCTGAGATCTTTGCATGTGAAAGATAGGCAAAGGCAGAGACCTCTGCATATAGGTTAGTGAGTAGCATTTTATAGTATGGTAGAATTGTTGTAGTACAACTAAAAGTACTATAAACTGTAGTTTTTCAATAGTCCCTATTATATATTTAAGCATGCATTATTCCTCCAGCACGCAGACATACATGTTGAAAATACAAATGAATTAGTAATGCAATGTGGAAATGTCACAGCTTTAATTCTTAATATTATAGTGATAGGTATTTCTGCAATGCAGAATTAGCTTGGAATTAAGAGTTATCCCCTCGGGAATACAAGTTACTAGAAGATCAGTGTTTCCACACTGATTACCACAGGTAAATCCAGGCCATCTTTTGTGGGAAAAGTCTAGTGGGTTTGACCTGATAAAACTTGTCTGAGTAAATTTCAGGGGCATTAAAACCACATATGGAATTTCTGCATTTGCTGCAATAACAATTCAGGCAGATTGTCACATTTCCACCTAACCTGGTGTTAGAAGAAGACTTGTAATGAGAGCCTCATAGTCTCTTCAAAAAGGCAACTTTAAACATAAACGTGTAAATATAAGGTAACTCTCTATAATAGCCTCAGGCACACAAGGCATCATTAACAAAGGGTCTCCTCACTCGTGTTGAAGCCCCCACAGACATAGGGGATTCTCCACACGTAGGGCGGAATCTCTGCAATGAGAATTCTCCTTGCGGAGATTACGCCCTGAGTGGTTAGACTCCCTTACGACGGCGGGCCTCCACCACAGGTGCAGAGGCCCTGTGTGAATCAGGCCCACAGTCTTGAACTATTTTGGGAAGGAATGATGTGTGCTCAAATGAGATATAACAGGAGACAGTATGTGAGCATGTTGGTGTTATTATCCACTTTGACTTACAAAGTAAGAGAGTTACCCCAGTTAGGCCAGAAGTGACTGGGTAGGAAAGTTGCACACAACAACAATAAATTCCCCTCTGTGCTTCAATTAAAAAAATTATGTCAATTAAATAGTAATCACTAAGCCAAAACCTCTGTTGTTAATAAATCATATAACGAAATACATGTAATCAAAACAATTTATTATATCAAATTCATATTAAAAATACATGCTATATTCCATTAAAACATTATATTTTTCAAGTACTGTGGAGATGGATTTGCCCTCTTCAATCATTTTTCACAACATTTCAAAATCTCGTCACCATTTACATTTCACTCCATATTGCTTAAAAACAAATATGAACGAATGTGCATACAATTTAAAAAATCATTCCCATTGGGATTTAGCCAAATGTTTTAACAATGATTCACTACAAAATGAAACTGATGTCGACACAGCGTTTCGGGGATTTTCTCTCCGCCTTCTTCAGGACTTTGTAAATCATATATTTCTTTGTTGTTATTTAAAACAATTGATCTAAAAGCAGTTTAAAACAGAAAAAAGAAAAAACAGTATATTATTCATCATTCCTGTAATGGGTTGGTTCAGTGTGCACTATCCTTTAAGAATATCCATTTTATTTTGCTCCCAACACCTTATATCAGTAGACTCAGAGCCACTCATTTGTAAAGAGTGTAATTGGAGCTCCCACCTACAGTCTGATAGAGGAGGTCATTTAAGAAAGACAGAACATGTTTCTGATTTGGCTGGGGTTGCTGGGAGAGGGGGTACATTGAAAGCCACCCTTCTTAATATTAGATCTATAAAGAGGCATTAACTCCAGCTTTTCGACCTCCTTACAGAGACACAGCCAGATGTCATGTTTACAACAGAAACATGGCTCAATGAGGGCTCCAACCCTACCATTGCTTGTGCACTCCCATCAGACTATAAGATACTTAGGAAGGACAGATCTGGCAGCAGGGGCGGTAATATATAAAAACCCACTCTCCTGCAAATTAATACCTTTGACAGAACTAGAAGGAGCAGAGGGACTTAGCTTCCTTCTGACGGTCTCAGCTCATCAGTCTATCGCTGGTGCTGGGACCAGCAGGAAGGTTTTTGGAATCTCTGGACCATGCTCTCACGCCAATTGTGTCCAAATACAGTCAGTGCCTGCTATTGGGGGATTTTAATATTCACTTCGACCAAACGACTTATTTTGAGACAATGAAACTTTGTGAACTATTGAGTATTTTCAATTTGGCACCTTATGTATCGCTCCCTACGCTTGAAAAAGGTCACATTTTAGATCAAATTTTTTCAACTACTGCACTAGAACCAATCGTTCCTCTGCCAATCATCTGGTCAGACCATTTTCTGCTAACCTTTAGGATAGAAAAGGTTCAGGCCAAGTCTCAGTCTTACTGTAAAAATTGGTCAAAAAGTTTCAGATCTTTCAATCAAATAACATCTGAGGCTTTCACTGCTATGCTTAGCCAACATCCTATACCAGTCAACAATAATTTAGAACACACTGTATCTTCTCTGGAAGACTGGCTTCAGGAATGTACCAAGCAGCTAGCCCCCATTAAATTACGAGTGCCCAAACAAGGCAGAATTTCAGCACCTTGGTTTAATGAGTCCTTAAGGAAAAGTAAAATTGCATGTAAAAATTTAGAACGCCTATGGAGGAAGAATTTCGATCCTATAAATAAATTTACATATAAAGCAGCTTTGAAAGCCCACTATGTAAAAGTTCGAGTGGAAAAGAAAACGTTTTTTTGCTGTAAAAATTGAACAAGCTGATAACTGCGCTAAAGAGTTGTTCAAGATTGTTAAGGATTTCTCCGCATGAAATTGCACAATACTTTTATAGGAAAATCCAAACAATACAGGACTCCTTTAGTAGCCCCCGCCAGGACGGGGATAGTAGTACTGATAGGCTTCTCCTCATATGCCCTACTATGGAGAATACCCTTCTGGAGTTCTTGCCTATGCCCATGGCCACCTCACTTAAAATCATGAAGGCCCTAAAATATGGATCCCCTTCCGACCCCTGCCCAGCAAAAACGTTGGCATCAATTGCTGAGGTAATAAATCCAGTTGTTAATCAGACATTGAATCTTTCTCTGTCCGAAGGAAGGATGCCAGAAAATTGGAGGCATGGGAAAATTATTCCACTCCTAAAAAAACCATTAACTGATCCCCTGGTAGCCAGCAATTACCGACCCATATCGCTTCTACCTTATTTCTCCAAGGTTTGGGAGAAATATGTGAATACCATCATCACAGATTTTATTTAGGTCAGCCAGGTACTTCATCCGAGTCAGTCAGGTTTTAGAGCAAACTTCAGTACAGAGACGGCTCTATTGGAAATCTCAGAGACGGTCAAAACCACCCTAGACAGAGGAGGAAAGGCTGTGATGATACTATTAGATTGAGGGAGAGCGGCATTGGGGGCACGGTGCTCAGATGGTTTACTTCCTTTTTGGATAACCGCCAGCAAACAGTCTGGGCTCCTCCTTTCTCAGCCCTCATTCCGCCACTGAATGTAGGGGTCCCACGGGGTTCCGTCTTAAGTCCAACCCTGTTTAATATATATATATGGCCCCTCTTGCTCATTTAGCTGAACAATATGGGGCAAAAATTATATTGTATGCAGATGACACGCAATTGCTGTTCACCTGTGAGAAGGATGAGGTGCTTAACGGTAATGAAGTCAATGTTTGCTTAACCCAGGTGTTCGACTGGTTTAGGCAAAATCAGTTGCTCTGCAACTCTGACAAGTCGGAAATGATCTTTTTTGGATACACTCCAAGTGACAAGTGGCGTCAATGGTGTCCTAAAAATCTATCTCCACCTGAGAGACCAGTCTCCACCGCAGAAAATCTAGGAGTGAAGTTGGACTCCGACATGACTATGAAGTCCCAGGTTCAATCGGTTGCTGGCACCTGCTTCGGGCTTTTAAAAATGATGAGGAATTTCCTCCCTTTGCTTCCTATTTCTCACAGGAAAACTGTGGTCCAGGCCCTAATCATATCAAGGTTGGACAATGTAAATGTGTTGTACCTGGGCCTTCCGGGCTACTTACTGAACCGCCTGCATGTAGTTCAAAATGCGGCAGCTAGGTCCGTGCTTATGGTCGGACCCAGGTCACACATGTCTTCCCACCTTAGATCCTTGCACTTGTTACCAGTGAGACAAAGGGTCTTTTTAAATTCCTGGTCCTAATTTTTAAGGCCCTAAATAACATTGGGGCCCCGTACATTAGGAACAAAATTCAGCCCTACAAACCGCTCAGAACGCAGCAATTCTCATCCCAGCAGCTGAAAATTGTGCCTAAGTTTTACCGTTCTTACAAAGGAGGTCGCTCCTTTCAAGCAGTAGCGGCAAAATTATGGAATAGTCTCCCTTTTTCCCTTAGACAAGAACGTGATCTCCTCAGCTTTAGGCGAAGCTTAAAGACCTGGCTTTTTCAACAGTAGTTGCGGACTAGTTAGCTACCGCTGGCTGTTCCTTCATCTACTCTGTTCTGGGGTCAAGATAGCGCCAGGACACTCCTTGGAGTAGCCGTGCACTTAACAAATACCACTATAATATAACATAACATAACATTTAATTTGATTTGTATCACCAATGTACTGTACTCCGACTCTTAATGTCAGGAGTATATCCTAGTTTATTATCCATTACAATAGGTTATATATCAACTCCTTATTTTACAATTAGTTGACTCACCAATCAATGTTATTGTTGGTCAGGTACACTATGCCGTGCCTATCATCCAGATTAGGCTACACGGTTTCTGATGTAAGTCTGTTCTATTTAATTGTTTCCATCCATCAAGAGAACAGTTTTTCATTACATGGACCTATATTTTTTTGATAGAAAAATGAATTGGGTTATATGTGTTATATGTGTAATCCTATTAAATATGCCTATTTGTCCAGCCTTATCTTTAAACACTGACTCACCACTAAATACTATTGTGGGCCAAATTCATTCAAACGTTACTGTTGTCCAGATTAGGATATATGTCTTCTCATAGAGGTCTGTTATGTTACAATGATTTCATCCAATACGAAAAGGTTTGTTCAAACCAGTGACCTATGTTGTATAATAAACAATTGAATTACATTGCATGTTTTTTCATTTTATTCTAGTTGGTTTATTGATTTAGACATTTCTTTTAATCGCTTACTTAGAAGTTGTCTTGTGATGTTCACGGTTTCACAAGGGCCCACCCCTATTCTTAATTATGTTGGTTGTCACCCTAGAATATATGCAATATTGGGTATTCTTTTTTTGTCCAAGCTTTTAAGTGAAGCACAGAGGGGAATTTAATTTTGTTGTGTGCAATTATCCACTTTGAGCAATGCAGGGAAACACATTCACCCATCAGAGTCTCTAACACACTGTTTTTTACATGGTCACACATTGGTGACTCTGGAGTAGCATGTGTTGCGCTTGTTTAATTGTTGGGTCATCAGATCAGCTATCAGAAATTGTGACTGTCAGCACAGGGTTGATTCTGACTATCCAAGGAGGATTCTGGTTTAAGTGACTAGACTGATGTTTACATACACATCACATTGCCTCTTCTCCCTGTGTGAAGTCACCTCCAAAGACGAGGTTCAGACTACAGTGCAAAAGTATGAAACTACCTCTTTTCCTACTCTCCCACAAGTCCCTTTGGACAGCCACCTCCTGAACAGGAATTCAACATTTATCGTATTTGGACCCTATTTTTACAGATGTTTAAAATTGTTAATATTTCTCTTTTTGACAGCTGTCTGGTCTGTACCCTCACACCAATCTCATAGGCCTGCCCTGTGTTTAATTCCATCTTTTCCTCAAATCCACTCTTTCACTCATTCTAAGTCTATCCCGGCTGCTTTCTTATGTAACAGTAACACTCTAACACTTTCACACCTACCCTTGCAATTTTATTCATTTGCCCTCCTTCACTTCCTATGTAATTTTCTGTTTAGGGCAATCTATCTCCCCAATAAGTCCTCTTCTACACCCATTCCTTGTCAAACCCTTGGGAAATAAACATGTAAATTTAGCGGGAAGGCACTGACGATATTGTCACTAGTAAACAGAAGAAATGAAGTCTGTTTGTCAAGTACTTTTTTTAATAAACATATCATGAACTCTGAACTCTAGGTGAAATTTTAAATTATGTCTGAAATTATTCGTGTAATTTCGGCAATTTCGGATTGCTCTTATGCAAAATAGCAGAAAGTAAGCCATTTGATGTGAAAATTTACAAAGAACGCATTGGAACAACAGACTGCGAGCAGCTGTTGCTTACGGTGATTTTTGGCACTTTTTTCAGCCTGAAAAGCATCTTCTCATCAAAAATTGATGTGAAGATGCATTTTGCTCTACAATATAGGAGGAAATGACAGATTTGCATTTTGTGTAATTTTGCGTACTTTTGCTAAAATTTCATTAAATTACTAGAAATCAATTTACACGCATGCCACACACCCCTAAATATCAATTAGAGAGTAATATTATTGTTCATTATACCATGTAAAAGTGAAGGTTTGTTACAGCACACCTTGAACTGAATACCTTCAACGTGCGCTCTCAATGGTGACGGAGATGGAAGATGAGCCACAAAAAGAAAAGTGATTTGCCTAGGATCACACAGTTTGGTCAAGTAGACAAGTCAGGATATGAGCCTGTATTTTCTGCACACACACTTTGTATTGAGGCATTGATGTCTCCTCTTTTCCATTTAAGACTAAAGGACAGTACTTTGGGGTTTCATTTTTTCAAGACTTACATTAGTACCCTGACTACAATATATAAGTGTAGCACATGTTAAATAACTGACACAAGAATCATTTTATGTACAAAAATAATGTGAAGGAGGACAGTAAACATTTTATGTTAATATCACTGCCTTCCCCGGACACAGCTTCATGAATAGCTCAACCAACCAAGGAAGGATATTATAGACGCTTTCAAAATGTAAAGGTCTGTTCATCAGAGAGTCTTTACTGAGCTGTCAATAAGAGACATGCATGTAAAACTTAGCTGTAGGCAGTGCAACCTTCTGTGCACATTCTTGGTCCAAATCAGAAAAAATTGTACATGTAGTGTGGAGGTCCTTTTGCTACTGTTTTGAATTCACAGAAATTAAGCTGCTCTAAGCGTAGTTTTCTAGGGCATAATCCTGGTTAGGTTATGTTACTTTTCCAGCAGAATTCTTCCCTGCTATCTAGAGAACACCACACAGGAGGATAGGGTCCCATGTGCTCATGCATATTTAAAAAACATTTTCTCTGTGGGAATATATTGTTTCCCGTGAAGTAAGCCCTTCTCCTACCCCAGCAAACTAGTGTTGATACTCTAGTCCTGTGTTGCAGCAAGTTTCTGAGGTTGGAAATGCATTGGTTCATCGTTTGGATATGCTACAACAGTATGAGTTTGTGGGCATTCCCAACCTGCATTAGAATGCAAACTATAGCCTTGGAACCCTCTGCAGCGGGCTCAACTGACCATCAAAGGCCCACTCCAGCGTTAATGGCCGGAGCCGATGTCTAGGGCCTTTAACATGGGAGTGGGCCTTTAATGGCCAGTAGGCGGGCTCTAAGGCTATTAGAACATTCCGCCCCTATAGGGCAGAATGTTATAATTTGTAAAACAAAGGCCTCACAGAGCCCGAGGGGTTTGAAATCATTGGAATGCTATTAGCAGCCTGGGCACTCCACTATCTTTAATGGATTGTTTAATATTCCAATGTTCTCATGAGATTTACAGCTGCGGAGATCACTGCACTTGTTTTGCAGATCTACGCCCCATTATTGGGTTTGTGCCTGCCCCAAATTTTTGTGTGAATTCCTATCTGGTGTAAAAAAGGAATAATCACTGTTTTAAAACTCTAGGAAAAGTTGCACTGCATGTACAGGGAGTAGGGGATACTGGTAAAGTATGTGGATAGAAGAGGGCAATCACTTGAGAATATAACCAAACATTGTGAAGTGATACAAGCATTTTGAAAAAATGGAAAGCTTGATTTGCATTTCCATGCTCTTGCGTCTGCTCTCCACTTAGCAGTAAGAGGTCTCCTGCTGCTCAGCAAGAGAACTGTTTGCTATGCGTGTTTTCGATTGCTTCCTGCTGTGAGAGAGATTTCAGCGTGAGCGGCTTCCCCAGAACATGTCATAGAGAACAGGGCTCACAGTATACAGTAACATGAACTATGGCTCTAGAGTCCAGTCAATAACACACTCAGGCAAACAGTAGGAAGGAGCAGATGATGAGGAGGAATGACTGCCAAAAATCCTAATTTGTACAGATCTTATCTTTACTCAGTTACGGAAAGCTCATTCCTTAAAGAGGAAGCTGAAGATATAACTCTGACCAGTATTGCCCTCTGCAAGATGAAATAAAATGGCGAGGAAAGCATTTGTAAGTTACATTGAAAGGCTAAAATGTGCATACAATATAAAAAAATGATTGTTTGGGATTGACACACCTTCTTGTTTACTCATATCACTTTTATTATGATTCTATGTATTGTTCAGGATTCTTTCTGTGTGTATCTTTGCATTGTGAGAAGTGGATTTTGGTTGTTGAGCTCTCTTTTTTATTCTATTTAGGCTGACACACGTTTACTGTGGTATTAACTCATTTTCCTGGATTCTCTATTTTATTTCTGAGCTTTGTGTGTCTGAGATTTTTTTCACTGAATTTGATTTTTTTTTTCTCTGCAGAAAGAGCGATTCTGGGGATTTCCATTCTACCTTACAAAATATCTCCTCTGATGCTAATTGATCTTCTAAGGAAATATTAAATCAATCTTAAATGCTGATTTTGTTCTCCGTGGATTTTCGATTAATCTTTTTGTTTTGTGTAATGTATTTTTTTTTAAAAATGGGGAAAACGTTTAAAATAATTTGAATATTTATAGGCATAACATATTTCTTTTTCTGAATATCACATTTTTGGTTTAGCTGTGAAAACCATTTGGCATAGATAAAATGTTTTTTCCTTAATACTGACCCCCTCCTGCAGGTTATCTGCTTCTTTTTATTTTAAATAATTTTTATGTTGTAGGTCTGTTTACCAGCAATTTCTTATGCTTAAATATCTTCCTGAGCCTCTTACTGTTGGAATGCTTTCAGTTATTGTAGTTTATGTTGTGCCCTTTCGTTTAATGTTATTTTTGTATTTTTGGAGCCTCTTTGATTACTCGATTGTAACTATTCCATTTTTGTTAGGAATTTTGCGTTTATCCCACCTGTTTCCTCTAGTCTATCGAACTGATGGGCATATTATCAAGGACGGCATTAAAAATTATCGCCGGTTTAACGGCATAAAACTGCCGCAAAACCGAAGTAATGGGCTTGATAATATGCTCTATGGAATTCCCATAGAAGCCTATGTTCTGGTGTGAACATGGGCTTGTATGGGAATTCTCCAGAGCATATTATCAAGCCCATTATCGCTAGTTCACCGGCGATAATGTTAACGCCGTCCCTGATAATATGCCCCTGAGTGCTCTCAAAACGCTTAAATAGTTGCTTAGCAAATTTCTCCTTCAGGTAAAAAAAACGTGTGCTTCTAAAGGCTTATCCTAATATTTATTTAATGATTCTACGAGTTCACATGCCGATGTACAGATGCTTCTACGGGATAGGAAACTTATATATTGGCATTTCAATCTGATGAGTATATTTTGTGAAAGTGGGTGAAAAAGTAAAAATGTCCTCTTTTGGAGACAAATGTTACCTTCTTTCTGGTAATTAATGCTGTGTATTGGGATTGTCTTAATGTATCTGGTTTCATTTGTTAGGTTCTTGTGCATTAAGAATTGTATTTTTATTTTATGTGTATCTGACAGCATACCTATTAAGAAATGGCACATTTTTTTCCCATTCACTTTTGGCTGCCATGCTCCAATGCACACACCCATGCAATATGCAAAGATGGAAAAATAAGGAGAACTAAAAACGTTCCTCCTCGTTACACCTGCCTCGAGGAGGAGTAAGGTTTTGGTGCAAATCCCTGTCTATGCATGTTACTAGATAAGGGTTTGCATCAAAACTCATGGGTGGTTGCACGGGAATGCGCATGTACCACCAATGGAACTCCTACTTGACACAAAGTAGAGCAAAGCAGTGTTAAAAAACTGGTGTGGAAGACAGTGACACATCTTTCATGGCTGGAGGACAAGGCTTCTTTATCAAAAAGATCCCATGGATGGATGACTTTGAACACCTATACAAAGCCTACCGCGCAAAACTACTTTAACCTGGGTTATACAAAAAACATAAAAATCAGCTTCATGAAATATAGGCTCGGTCTGCTACCCTGCATACAGCATATACCACCTTGGCTAAAGGAAAACGTGGGCTTTACATGCCGCTTATGCGGATCAGCATCAGAAGACCTGTTGCATATACTATGTTCCTGTAAAGAACTTTTCAAAGAACGGAAGCAATTGCTAAAACGACAATTTAATCTACGAGGGGTTCGCACCAGGAGGCAAGCAGCACTGGCATGCTTTGCATCGAACGATCCACAACTGAATTGCCGTCTAGTAAAGTACCTGAGGTTATGCGAACAAAAAATGCCAGTAATGCAGTTATAAAAGAACCTAGCTGTATGAAAGATAAGCAAGACCGCGAGGTGGAGGTGAGAAGAACTCCTCTATATTCATCGCTTTCACTGGCATATCTGCACTTTGTTTCCGGAGTCAAACTTCTCCTAACTAAACTAGGGCATAACCAGGGAAAGGAAGAAATAACTGGAATAAGTACTACCACCCTAGCGAACTACAACCGACTTGCGGGATATTACAGACATCGAGGTTATTGCCATAAGGAGCTGACGGCAGATTTAGCCGAAAATGACTTTAGTTGGAAATAGTGAACACATAGCCTGTCGCTTTTACTCTCTGAAGTAGAGCAATGTTTTAAGACACAATTTATAATTACAAGCAATGTGAAGAAAGGAGTTTTATGTATGTACATTTCTGCTTTTAATTGATTTTGTTTGTATTGCAACGGTTTTAATTAACTATGCAAATAAATTAAACGTAAACCAGTGTTACTTTGGAGAAGTTTCCAATGCAAATCCTGTTTTGCGCTGCATAGTAACGCCCACCCCAACACTTTGTGCTGGATTTGACTTTGAGTTACATTTGTGTCTAACACCCAGCCCAAATCTTGGACAAATATGTTACCCTTTCAGGTTTGTTCTCTCCAGTTTAATGAGCAGTACCTCTATTTTCACCAAATATTAGCTTTGGAGAATGTTTCTCAAATGTGGGTGCAACAAGCTCCTCTCACTTGCTGGTTCGCTTGCTGTGATTTAGTGAAATGTGGCGCTATCCGTATATCTTACTTATTTCTGGCTTATGATTTTTTTTAGTTTTAAAGAGTCTTTGAAGAGGAGTTTGAAAGCTGGAATATGATTGCTCTAAGAATGGATGTGGTTGGAAAGAGTGACCTCAAAGCCCTGAGTACAGAGTAATGCAACGTAGAAAAGTTCTAGAATTATACATCTCTTCCTCAAACCAAAATTCATAAATGACATAGCCACAAAGTAGGGTGTGCACAGGGTGCGATAAATCGCTTCTCTTTGAAGTTTTACACTTGGAAAAGAGACCTAGTATGCAGCATTGGTATTTACAGCACCAAATCCATCATCTTTTGTTTTTTTTTGCCTCGCCTCTTGGTAAATTTCATCAGGTTTGAAATGATTAACTCTGTCAGGCTACAGCGGGGTGTGTGTGATAATTAAAGCCTAGCTCATCTTTCTGATCACTGAGCGAACTCCTGTTCTGCACAGGGATCGGAATTTAACCCCTTGCTTATAGCTAGGGTGTAAATATACATACACCACAGATTCATGCCACAGGAAATATCATAACAAACATATAAGCCAGTAAATAAAAGTTTCCCTGCAGAGAGCACCTACTGTAGGGTCCCACCTGGGTTGAAATGTGTAGACGAACATTAAGGAGGAAGCTACAAAAATAGAAGAAAGAGCAAGCACAGTACAGACTGACCATTGTAACTTATAAACTGAGTTACAGATTTGACTTTCTTCTTGACCCCTGTTAGTGTGACGCATGCAAACCAGAGCCGTATTAAAGCGTAACAATGAGGGCCATTTTCCAGGGCACCCAACTTCCTCTGGGCCACCTGGTTAAGTGATCAGGACAGGCAGGATTCCCTGTGTGCATTAAAATAAAGATTGTTGTTAGATTTGACTGAGGCCTGCACGTCCTTAGTCCGTAGTTGACTGTTGGCGGCAATTAAATTTAAATATAGTCGACCTCTTCTACCTCAGCCCTTTCTCTCTATTGCTGTATACTTTTACATCTCTATGTACATACGTCCTCTCCTTACCTCACCTGTCTCTACCTCACCTACATCTACTTCATCTTTCTCTCCACCGACCTCTCTCTACTCCACCCTTCTCTCCTTCTCACCCCTCGGTCTATTACTCACTGTACCTATATTACATCTTTACATCTCTAGCCTCTCTCCTGAAACTCTCTCTCTCTACCTCACCCCTCTCTGTACACCTCACAGATGTTTCCATCTCATCTCCCTTTACCTCTCCTCCACCTACTTCACCGTGATCTTTATCTCAATTGTTGCTCTCACCTCTCTATATCTCCTTCTTTTTTTTTTGGAGAGTTTTATATAGCGCAAACTTGACCCAAATCCAATCAGGTATCAGAGCGCACGTTACATCAGGACACACATTTTTTTTTTGGTAGGCACGGGGAGATTAAGTGATTTGCCCAGAATCACAGGAAGTTCAGCGTCATTACCGAGACTCGAACCCAGTTCCCCAGGTCTGAGGTCGACCGCCCTAGCCGTTAGGCCAACTCCTCTCCCCTACCTCACTTCTCTCTATACACCATTTCTGTTTTCCAAACTCTCTACCACATCACTCCATTCCACCTCTCTCTCATGCTACCCAATTCTCAATTTACCTCTGCATTCATTTGGCACCTCCCCAGCTCCCACTTCTTATTTTCTACCTCTGTCTGTTCTCTTTGCTCACGCCTCTCGACAGGTTACTCCTTTCTTGCTGTCTCCCCTTTTCTTCTTCTGTTTTCCATCTATTTTCCATTTACCATTACCTCCCATGTCATATCTTGCTCTGCACATTCTTCTTCAGTTCAACTCACCCTATCTCACCTAGATCATTTTTTCCTCTGTATACATATATCTGCCTTGCCTCTGCCCCTCTTTTTAGCTCAAAACTCTCTTTAACTCACCTTCTGGCTACCTCTGAATCAACCTTATCTCTGTTTCTCTACATTACATCTTTCTCTCTGTATCTTATCTTTTTTTCTCTCTGTAACTCTTCTAATTTTGAACCCTTCACCCGATATCTCTACCTTTCCCACTGCCTCACTACTGTCTTTGCCCGAGCTATCTATCAATATTTTTTTCTATAACTCCCTCTCTCTGTCTTTCTGGCTACCTCACTTTCACTCTTTTCCTTACAACTTTCGCTACCTCTCAATTGTTCATCCCCCTTACAATTTCTCTTACTTAGCAGTGTCAGAGGTCACTAGCCAGATAGTTGGACATAAAAAGAGAAGAGAAGGGACAAGGCAGGGAATGAGAATTAAGTTGAAAATGATCAGATTTCACGTAATGAGATGGTGAAGTGTTTTATTTTTATCGTTTGAGCAAGAATTCCAGTTGCGAAAGATGATTTGCGATATAAGTATTATAGGCCTGATTCACAAGAATAAACTTAGACCAAAAGTCTAAGTTTAGACCTGAAGTCTAAGTTTAGAACTAAAGTCTAACTTTACTACTACTAAAGTTAGACTTCAGGTCTAATCGTAGACTTCAGTTCTAAACTTAGACTTTTGGACAGAGAATCAGTCCCTTGGAAACTAAAGTTACAATTTGGAGCAGTGAGTGTCTATGGCTTATTTTTATATTATGTACCAGACAAGTAAACATCTAAAAAGTCACCGTAAAATGGCTTTCCGACAAATGGATCAACAGGCTGATTAGACGCCAAACTCCATGTAACATTTTGCTAATGCAAGACAAAACAATCTAGATCCAGGTGCGAAAAGAAATTACTTATTAATGTGTGTTCAAGTATTCTATTGTTACTATTTGACTGACGAACGCATTGGCAGCTGGTTTTGCACATCGCTGAGACCCAGGAAATTGCATATAAACTGAAAAACTTTGGTAGTAGTAGTGACCTGGACATGCAAAAACCTCTACAATCACAAATCACAGGCCAGCTTGCTTTCACCTGTATCACCAGAAGGGCCATGTAGAGTGTTGAAGTGCTTGACACCATAAACTATAGAATGTATCCAGCATGACTCTTTCAATCTTCAGAACACATCTGCAATTACACATGATGTTCATTTTAGCATGTTAGGATCAAAGTGGAGAGTCCAATAACTTTATATGAAAAAACACAGAGATTGCAAATAGGGGTGGGCAGAACTTGCGTAAGTTGACTCCAGAGACTAATGGGATTTAACACTGGTAGCACGTTCTGTGCAGAAAAGAAGTGCGAACAGCACCACATGGTGCACAAGAGCATGAGGCCATTCGAGTTGATTTTGCTGCTGCTCAAGTAGAACATCTACTTGAGAAGCAGCTCTCTGACCATGACCATTCATGACCTCCCGCCTTAGAAAATCTCTCAGGATGTCCTCCTAGTGACCGGAAATCGCGCTTCGGAACGCCAAACCCTACTCGCCAGCTTGCATTTCTGGAGCTTCTTGGGAGAAAAAATTACGCTATCTGATTGGTAGAATTTGGACGGAACTCGCCATTACAAGAGTAACGCAAAGTCGCCAAATTCTGCCAACTCCATGATCAAAATGACATTTTCCGTCCAGGTTTAATTGTAAACAGTAGCATCTACACGATTTTTTATTTTCTGCTTATAGATCTTCATTAAAAAGTATTCTAAAAATGTGTGGATTTGTTTAATCAGTGATATTGTTTAATAATGCCATCCTAAGTGTCCTGGAAGAGCTTTTACTGCCAAATGGTAAACAACAGTAAAACTGTGAGAAATAAATAACTTTGATAGGCACAGTTGAGTCACTCAGCGGTGACACAAAGATCTACGATTTACAAAATGTAACACAACCTCTGCTTACCTCCAGATCTCCTATCCAACAATTAACTTTCTTCCCTTGTCCTGTAGCAGATTTTGACAGGATCCCGTTTCCCTCTAGTAACTCCTGTGGCCTTTACCTCTTTTTAGAGGCTACCTCTGTTTTTACTAGAATGCCAAGCTGTGCTTTCAACTTGTATTTACCAAAGCGCACTGAAGTAGCTATAAGGTGCTAGTTGGTGCCACAGGAAATAATCAAATAAGCATATAAATAATGTAGAAAATTCAGCAGTTGTTTTCTGTTAGACCCGGTCCTCGTAACATAGTCAGACCTGACCCCTGCACCTCACACCAGCCCCGAGCCCACGGCCTAGCCGATCCTTCCCACCAGAACACACACACCCGACCCGGACTTCCCCCGTCCGTGGCCTTCCTCCTTCGGCCACCCCGGGCCCACGTGCCCACTTCATGCACCAAGATGGCCGCCCGGCCCCAGCGCGACCCTAGCCTATAGGCGCCACTCCGGCTGGAGGACATCGCGCTCCCCTTGGGATGAGAAAGGGAGGAGCAGTTTCCATCACACCTCTGCGCTTCCCTGGGAAGGTGGGTTTCGATCGACCCGCCGGCCTCCCCGAGGGCTGGCTCCACGCCTGCTGGGTGTCTGGGGCTCCTCCCGACCCGGCCCTGAAAGGATCAAAGGACAATGGCAGGAAACCCCCAACAAGCGACCCCCAGGTGACAAGACCCCTGCCTGCACAGACTCCGGACATCAAAGAAGAGTCGCCCTATAACAAGGGGTGCTCTGGGACTGTCCGGCAGATTCGCCTTGGAAACACCTGAGCCCTGCTAAGTGACTCGCGGCTCCCTAAAGATCGTCAAACCTCCGAACTTGTGCCTGAGCCCTGCTGAGTGACTCGCGGCTCCCTGAAGATCGTAAGACCTCCGAACTTGTGCCTGAGCCCTGCTGAGTGACTCGCGGCTCCCTGAAGATCGTAAGACCCCCGAACTTGTGCTTGAGCCCTGCTGAGTGACTCGCGGCTCCCTGAAGATCGTAAGACCTCCGAACTCGTGCTTGAGCCCTGCTGAGTGACTCGTGGCTCCCTGAAGATCGTAAGACCTCCGAACTCGCACTCGAGCCCTGCTGAGTAACTCGCGGCTCCCACAGACTCTCTTGGTCCCGCCGGACCCCCCCCGACGACAAGCGTATCCCCCAGCTCGAGGATTGTGAGCTGTGCGCCGGGTACGATCCTGCATTTGATCCATACCCCCAAAGACTGTCCCGCTACCTCCTATCCCCCCTCCAAGACTTGGTGAGGCCGCGCTCTACTTGTATATATTTTGCCTTGCTGATCATAAAGATCCTACCCCTCCGATCTGATAAAGATTTGCTCTTAAGAACTCCTCGTGTGGTGTCTCTCTGTCGTGTGGTGCCGAGTGTGCGATCCTAGATACGAGGTTCCTCCCCTGAGGAGCCTCCCGCCAGTGCCCAGCTACGATACCTCGAGGGTGGGTCTCAGGGTAGTCAGGGCCCCCTCCGGGCCCCTCTGAGGTCGCCTTCTAACATTGGTGGCAGCGGTGGGATTCGGGCCCATAATCTAGAGATCGTACCGTGAACGGCGGACGCACCACCGACAAAGATGGCAGAAGGAAACGCCGTGGTTCTCATAGAAAACGACGCCAGTACCGTGTTCCAGGTGGAACAGCTGGACGAGTACACTCACAAAGAACTAAAGCAATTCTGTAAGGAACTCAGAATCGCTACCACTGGTCTCAACACCAAAGAAGATATGCAAAAGGCACTGAAAGCTTGGGTGGATTCTGGAGCCTCCCGCCCAGAAGGAGCGGGGGAGCTCCACGACGAAGCTGGACCCTCCCAAGGAGAACGCAGCAGCAACCAGGTGCGAGGCTTCGTACCAGACGGGGGCCTATCCCCGGAGGAACTAGCAGACAGAGAAAAAAGTCGCCATCACAAGCTCGAATTAGCCAAACTCAAAATTGAGGGCGAGTTGAAATTAGCCGAGAAAAAGCTAGCAGTAGAACAGTTGCGAGTACAAGGAGAACTAGAAGAGAAGAAACTCCAACGAGAACACGAGGGAAGGAGACTTCAACTAGAACATGAACGCAGCCTGAAGGAAATAGAACTGAAAGCAAGAAGCGAAGAAGCGCGGCCCCCGGGGAACCGGGAGGCTGCCGCCCCGACGGAGCAGAAGGTCCACATCCCCAAGGATGTGGTCAAAGAATATTACAAAAATGATGACATTCCGCAGTGGTTCCGGGCCTACGAGGTCGCCATGACCTCCCATCGGGTCCCGCTGAAGGATTGGGGGGCTGGGTTATGGGGACGATTCCTGAGCGAAGGGAGAGACACCCTGCTCGACCTACCCACCTCCATGCAGACCTCCTATGAACACATGAAAGCGGCCCTCCTCACAAGGTACGGCCTCACCCCAGAGATGTACCGCCAGCGGTTCCGGGCCTGCAGGAAGATCCCGGGTACCACCTGGGTGGAATATGTGAATTTCTTCAGCCGCGCCTTCGATGGGTGGATCAAGGGCAGCAAGGTAACCACCCTGGAAGAACTAACCGACCTTATGTTGTGGGAACACCTGGCTGCCAACTGCTTTGTGGAACTACGCCAGCATCTGCTCGACAGCAAGCTCACGGACCCAAGAAAGCTGGCTGTCGAGGCGGATCGCTGGACCAACACCCGGGTCTCCCGGGGCCTGTAGGAGAGTACCCCCGAGCCAGTCAGGGACCACCCCGCCAGAGGGGGGGATACCAGGGAGGGCAGAGAGAGTCCCAGGCTAGTCCCCCGAAGTCCCAACCTCCACCTTTCCCGGCACCCCCACCAGCTGTATCCGGCCCCCCCCTTAGACGGGGGCACCGGGTAACCATCACTTGTTTCCGTTGCCAGAAGCCCGGGCATTACGCCAACGACCCTGAATGCCCCATGGCCCCACGCACCACCCAGGCAGCACCCCCTGCTAGACAGATAGCCAATGTAGCCCTGGGGGAGGAGGTTGAGGAGGCCGAGGAGTGGGAACCCGCCGCTATGGCCCTAGTATCCTTAGGAGATAGAGAGATGGCCCCTGGGAGCCTCCTGCCCTCTAACACAAAGAAATATGGGCAGCTCGTAACGATCAATGGCCACCAAGTAGAAGCCCTCCGTGACACCGGGGCCAGCATCACCGGTGTCCTCAGCCATTTAGTACACGAAGACCAGGTCCTCCCCAACGTATTTTGCCCTGTCATTTCAGCCGACAACACAGAAAGCCTATGTAAGGTAGCCCTGGTACCCTTTGAGTGGGGAGGGGTGGTCGGTAAACTGAAGGTCGCAGTGAGAACCTCCCAGCCCGTCGAATGTCTCCTGGGGAACGACCTGGAAAGTTCCCCCTTGGGACAAGTTGAGCGCAAGACCCACCTAGGGATGATGGGCCTCCCTGAGTGGGTGTGCGCCACCACTCGATCCATGGCGGCTCGACTGACCCCCCTGAGGGAAGTCGACGACGCCCCGACCCCTGAAGATAGGATGGTCCCGGATGAGGGTCCCCCCATCCCCCCACCAGAAGAGTCGATCGCCAGTGACGAACCCCGCCTTCCGACTCCACCCCAGTCACCGAGTTAGGCGATCTGCCCAAATTAGCCCAGTGGCGCCACGAGGGAGGCCCCTCCCGAGAGGAGTTCTGCCAAGAGCAGGCTACCTGTCCCTCCCTGGTCGGGCCCCGGCAACAGGCAAAGGCCCAGGCCGCAGGTGACCAGACGGGGGCGCACCGGGTGTATTGGGAGAATGACCTTTGGTACAGCGAACAGCAGTCGGTGGAGCTAGGTTCCGGCCGGGTGCTGGTGGTACCCCTACGCTTCCAAAACCTCCTCCTGGGCTTGGCCCACGACGTTCCCCTCGCAGGCCACTTGGGTCAGGACAAAACATACAGTCGCCTCGTGACTCACTTCTACTGGCCCAGAATGAAAGCGGATGTGGAAGCCCACTGCAAGTACTGTCCCACGTGCCAGGCCAGTGGGAAGAGTGGAGGGAAGCGCAAGGCTCCCCTCCAACCCTTCCCTGTCGTCAGTACCCCTTTTGAGCGGGTCGGGATCGACATTGTAGGACCTCTGGACCCCCCAACTTCCCAGGGGCACCGATTCATCCTCGTCCTCGTGGACCATGCCACCCGTTAACCTGAGGCCATCCCCCTGCGCACCGTCACGGCCCCAGTGGTGGGCCGGGCGTTGATGGGGATCTTCTCCCGCATGGGTTTTCCCCGCGAGGTCGTGAGCGATCGCGGTACCAACGTTATCTCCCGATACATGAGGTCCTTATGGCAACAGTGCGGGGTGTCCTATAAGTTCACCACCCCGTACCACCCCCAAGGAAACGGCCTGGTAGAGCGGTTTAACCGGATTCTGAAGGGGATGATCGCGGGCCTGGAAGAGCCCCTCCGGCGTAAGTGGGACATCCTGCTCCCCTGCCTCCTATTTGCATACCGAGAAGTTCCCCAGAAATCCTTGGGTTTCAGCCCCTTTGAGTTACTCTACGGGCACCCCGTCAGGGGGCCCCTCAGCCTGGTCAAGGAAGAGTGTGAGGCGGCGCCCTGAGGCCCCCCCCGAGATGTGTTCCGTTACGTCCTGACCCTCCGAAATCAGACTAGGAGATTCCGGGAGATGGCAGAGGCCAACCTGGAGGCGAGTCAGGAGGAGATGAAGCGCTGGTACGACCAGAACGCCGCGCTGGTCGAGTTTCAGCTGGGCCAGCTGGTGTGGGTCATGGCCCCCGTGAAACCCTGCGCTCTCCAGGATAAATGGACCGGGCCCTTCAAAGTAGTTGAGCGGAAGAGCCCGGTCACGTACTTGGTAGACGTCCAGTCAACCCGGGACCCCCTCCGGGTCCTCCACGTGAACCGCCTCAAGCCCCACTTTGTGCGGACGGAGCTGAGCCTCCTACTGGCCACTGATGACGGGTCCAAAGAAGAGTCAGATCCTCTCCCTGATCTTCTGTGCACCAAGGAGAAGGACGGCTCCGTAGAGGGAGTGAACCTCTCTCCGTCTCTCACTCCCCAGCAACGTGAGGATTGCCGCCAGCTCCTAGGGCAGTTTCCGGACCTTTTCTCCCTGGTCCCCAAGGTCACCGACTGGTGTGTCCATGATGTGGATACCGGGGACAGCCCACCAGTGAGACACCGAGCCTACCGAGTCCCTGATCGGGTCCGGTCCTGTATCCAAGCCGAAGTCTCGAAAATGTTGTCCCTAGGTGTGATCGAACCCTCAGACAGCCCCTGGGCCAGCCCCGTGGTCCTGGTCCCAAAAGCAGCTGCCCCCGGGGTCGCCCCGGAACTCCGCTTCTGCGTGGACTACCGGGGACTCAATGAAGTCACCCGAGCCGATGCCCACCCCATTCCCCGAGCCGACGAGCTCATTGACCGGCTCGGGGCTGCTCGGTTCCTCAGCACCTTCGATCTCACCTGCGGCTACTGGCAAATTGCGCTCACAGAGGGAGCCAAGGAGCGGTCCGCCTTCTCCACCCCGGAAGGGCGCTATCGCTTTCGCGTGATGCCCTTCGGGATGAAAAATGCCCCGGCCACCTTCCAGCGACTGGTAAATAGAGTCCTGGCCGGGCTGGAAAAATTCAGCGCTGCATATCTCGACGATATTACAGTTTTTAGTTCCGAATGGAGTGAGCACCTCCAGCACCTCCGGAGGGTGCTAACCGCCCTACGCCAGGCGGGCCTCACCGTGAAAGCCAGCAAATGCCAGATTGGGCAAGGTTCGGTAACCTACCTGGGGCACCAGGTCGGGAGCAGGCAGGTCGCCCCCCTACAGCCTAAAATCGACACCATCCTAGCCTGGGAACCCCCCACTACCCAAACAGAGGTCCGAGCCTTTCCTGGCCTCACGGGCTACTACCGGAGATTCATCCGGAATTACGGCAGCCTGGTCGATCCCCTCATGGGACTCACGTCCAAGAAGCAGCCCAAGAAGGTGCAGTGGTCCCCTGCCTGCCAAGAGGCGTTCAATGCCCTGAAAACGGCCATGTGTACGGCCCCCGTCCTCCAGGCCCCCGACTACTCCAAAGAGTTTGTGGTACAAACTGATGCCTCCGAGCATGGCATCGGGGCAGTCCTCTCCCGGGTAAATGACCAGGGTCTAGACCAGCCCGTGGCCTTCCTCAGCCGAAGGCTGTTGCCCCGGGAACAGAGATGGAGTGCCATCGAGCGTGAGGCGTTCGCCGTAGTCTGGGCCCTCAAGAAACTACGCCCTTACCTGTTCGGCACCCATTTCAGGGTCCAAACCGACCATCGCCCCTTGCGATGGCTCATGCAGATGCGAGGAGAAAACCCCAAGCTTCTGCGGTGGTCAATCTCCCTCCAGGGGATGGATTTCACCGTGGAACATCGCCCTGGTACGGACCACGCCAACGCCGATGGCCTCTCCCGATTCTTCCGCCTCAGCGAAGAGAACCCCCAAGAAGATGGGTAGTTCTCTCCGGCTTTCAGCTGGGGGGGACGCCTGTTAGACCCGGCCCTCGTAACATAGTCAGACCCGACCCCTGCACCTCACACCAGCCCCGAGCCCACGACCTAGCCGATCCTTCCCACCAGAACACACACACCCGACCCGGACTTCCCCCGTCCGTGGCCTTCCTCCTTCTGCCACCCCGGGCCCGCGTGCCCACTTCATGCACCAAGATGGCCGCCCGGCCCCAGCGTGACCCTAGCCTATAGGCGCCACTCCGGCTGGAGGACATCGCGCTCCCCTTGGAATGAGAAAGGGAGGAGCAGTTTCCATCACACCTCTGCGCTTCCCTGGGAAGGTGGGTTTCGATCGACCCGCCGGCCTCCCCGAGGGCTGGCTCCACGCCTGCTGGGTGTCTGGGGCTCCTCCCGACCCGGCCCTGAAAGGATCAAAGGACAATGGCAGGAAACCCCCAACAAGCGACCCCCAGGTGACAAGACCCCTGCCTGCACAGACTCCGGACATCAAAGAGGAGTCGCCCTATAACAAGGGGTGCTCTGGGACTGTCCGGCAGATTCGCCTTGGAAACACCTGAGCCCTGCTGAGTGACTCGCGTCTCCCTGAAGATCGTCAAACCTCCGAACGTGTGCCTGAGCCCTGCTGAGTGACTCGCGGCTCCCTGAAGATCGTAAGACCTCCGAACTTGTGCCTGAGCCCTGCTGAGTGACTCGCGGCTCCCTGAAGATCGTAAGACCCCCGAACTTGTGCTTGAGCCCTGCTGAGTGACTCGCGGCTCCCTGAAGATCGTAAGACCTCCGAACTCGTGCTTGAGCCCTGCTGAGTGACTCGCGGCTCCCTGAAGATCGTAAGACCTCCGAACTCACGCTCGAGCCCTGCTGAGTAACTCGCGGCTCCCACAGACTCTCTTGGTCCCGCCGGACCCCCCCCGACGACAAGCGTATCCCCCAGCTCGAGGATTGTGAGCTGTGCGCCGGGTACGATCCTGCATTTGATCCATACCCCCAAAGACTGTCCCGCTACCTCCTATCCCCCCTCCAAGACTTGGTGAGCCCGCGCTCTACTTGTATATATTTTGCCTTGCTGATCATAAAGATCCTACCCCTCCGATCTGATAAAGATTTGCTCTTAAGAACTTCTCGTGTGGTGTCTCTCTGTCGTGTGGTGCCGAGTGTGCGATCCTAGATACGAGGTTCCTCCCCTGAGGAGCCTCCCGCCAGTGCCCAGCTACGATACCTCGAGGGTGGGTCTCAGGGTAGTCAGGGCCCCCTCCGGGCCCCTCTGAGGTCACCTTCTAACATTTTCCTTTATGTGCGTGAAGATCTTGTCTACTGTTGTATGTGTCTGTGCGTGAAGATTACAACTAAGCAACCTGTATAAAATAGGGAAGAAACCAACTGAGAAAATACACTTAGATGTTACCTGCATAGCTAATTTGGTGAATATTATCACATAGTTTTCTGTGCATTATTTTGCATGATTCTTCTAGCCTCATGACTCAAATTTAATAAACCCTATACATTTATTGTATTATTTTGCTTTTGTTTATGAGTCACTCATTTCAACACCTCTAAGACAATTTTAGAAGTATTTTTCTTGTTTTGCTTTAGGAACTCAGTTACCCTTGTGGCTAGGTCAGCAATACACACAAACACACACACACACACACACACACACACACGCACGCACACACACACACACACGCACACACACACACACACCCACACTCTCACACACACACCACCACCTACACCTGGATATACCTGTATGACTATGATTTGTATAAATAATCCTTATTAAATATGTATTGCCCCAGTTTCATTTGCTCAAAATTTTGTCATTAACTCATCAATTCGAAATGGTTTGAATTGGCAGGGATTATCTGGTGAAAGCTTTGACCAACTAGATCAAAACATTGGTGAGTTATTAACCCATAAACTGATGTTCAGCATGCAAAATAAATACTGTTCAAAGTAAATGTAAGTGAGGCAACTCATGTTGAATTAATTTATCACCCCCCTGGAGCATTCACCAATGTTGTCAGCACCATTCATTGACTTAGTCACCTCCTTGATGCTTGACTCCAGCAACTTCATCCTCCTCTGTGACCTCAACTACTACCCGGAGGACATCACCAATCCCAAAATGGCCAGCCTCCTCAAGAACCTGTCTAGCCTCAGACTCACCAAGCGAGTGGAAGGCTCAACACATCCGGCCATAAACTTACTGGAGCCCATCTTCACCAGTCTCAGAGACATCAGAGCAGACAAGCCCACACCTATTACCTGGTTTAACCACATTCTCAACAACTTCAGCATACTCATCCTACACCACCATAGAAACACCGTTGCCAAATGTTCATGACAGGACTGAAACAAGATCTCAGTAGCATCCTGGTCTTCCCAAAAACCTACACCACTGGTCTCGACACAACAACATTCCTGAATCCATCTCCAACTTTAAAGCCTCAATCACAGCCTGCACAGACTCTATTGCTCTTCTCAAAGCCATGAGAAACATACCACAAGAAAGCTGGTACACAAAAGACCTTAAGCTCACCAAACGCTACTACAAGCAGTTTGAGCGCAGATCGAGACAAATTCAGGACAACACGGACAACAGAATCTACAAATCCACCCTGAAACACTACCATCAGCAAATCAGAGACAACAAACACTTCACGTTCACTGACTGAACCAAAAGCGACACAAACGACATCTAGGAAATCTTTGCCACAGTAAAGACCTCACCTCTCCGGTAGAAAGCTCCACCAGCTTATCCCCCTCTCAGGACGTCTGGACCCAGCTGTCCCTATTCTTCAGCAACAATATCACTAGCATCGATGACAACTTCGAGCCCCAGCCGGATTCTTCCACCCTTGCTGCCCTCTTACCCATTTCAACCAACACTCAGCAGACTACTTTGACCAGTTGGCCCATCATCACTGCTCAAAAAAACTGTGTTGACCATGCAGTCAATTCATTCCTGACCACCCTCAGACGTCTGCCCTCTCCACTTTTTCATCAAAGAACTGGACCCAGCACTGCAGCCCTCACCCATATTCTGAATGACTCAAACATCACAGCACCTACTCAGACACCAGAAAATACCCAACTGAGCTTCTCCTCCTCCTCCAGAAACCCTCAGCCGACGTTTGCGAACTACCAGCCTATATCCATGTTACTCTATGAAAAAGATGATAAACAAATGACTAGCCACACACCTCAATGACAACCTCTTCCTCAATACCACAGAAACCCGGATTCCGGATCAACCATAGTACAAAGACCACACTTATCACCATCACGGATGACATCTCAGTGATCATGGACAGAGGTGATACCACACCGCTCATCCTCCTAGACCTTTCTGTAGCCTTTGACACCATCTCCTACACCATCCTTATACAATGACTGCACAAAGCTGGCATCCAAGGACGTGCACTTCACTTGATTTGCTACTTCCTTACAGGCCACACCCAATAGGTCAGCCTGGCCCCATTCTCCTTGGACTCAGTCAACCTCATCAGTGGAGTTCCACAGGTTTCCTCACTGAGCCCCAGCCTTACCAACGTCTACCTGATCCCACTTGCCACCATCATCCATACCAATGGAATCAACATCATATCCTACGCTAACAACACCCACCTCATACTCTCCCAATCCAACAAGACACCAAACACCCCGGACACTTTTTACACTTGCATGGTCTAACCCGCCAGATGGATGAAAACCAACTGCTTCATGCTCAACTGCCGATAAAGACCTCATCACAAGCAAGCTGGACTACAGCAACACACTGTGTGCAGCAAACTATGCTCAACTGACCAGAAGACTTCAGGTCATAAAAAACTCAGCGTCCAGGCTCACCCTTAACTTTCCACCCTGCACTCACATCACCCTACTCCTCAAAGAGCACAACTAGCTCCCAATCCAAAAACGAACACTCTTTAAACTCCTCAGGAACACAAAGCCTTACCCAATATTGGCCCTAAATACCTTAACAATCACATACATTTCCATAAACCTACCAGCACCTCTCTTCAGCTGGATGTCAACAAGATTCGGTGATTATGCCTTCTTCTATCTTGCTCCTAAGAGCTGGAGCAACCTGCCACTACACATCAGAGCCACCTCCTAAATCTGCAATAAACTGCTACGGCACCAGGATAGCCTCATCAGTGAGTTGTGTGCTGTATAGATACTCATAACATAACACTGTAAGCAAAAGTAGTGTGATTAGAAAAAGATCCACCCCTTCTTCTAATAAGTGCTAAAGTGCTTTTGCTCTCTCCTTTAAACATGGTAAAATTGGCTTACACCGAAATGGCACATTTAATTTATATGTAAGTCCCTAACAAAGTGGTTCTACTTGTACACAGGCCCTGTAAATTAAATGCTACTAGTGGGCCTACAACACTTACTGTGCCACCCACTTGCTTAGCCTTTTTAAGCATGTCTCTGTTCTGCCATTACAGCCTGTTTGTAGTTTCAAACTGCTATTTTGAACTAGCCAAAAAACATTTTGCCAGACCTAAACCTACCCATCTAATACATATAAGTCATCCCTAGGGTAGGCCCTAAACAGTCCAGAGGGAAGGGTGCATTGTATTATAAAAGTTGGACATGTACCTATAGGTTTTACAGATCCTTTGGTAGTGAAAACCCCTACATTTGTTTTTACTACAATGAGGCCAGTCCCTCCTGTAGAATAACACTAAATTAGCTTATTACATTTAATACATGATAACTTTTGTTTTGGAGCAGGTTGAAATCTCAGGTTTTGTGTCAGAGGAATTGTTATTTAAAATCCTCTTTAAAGGTAAATTTGGATTTTAAGTCTCAATTCTGAAAATGGCACTTTTAGAAACTTGGCATATTCATGTCCTAGCCATTTGGTGCCTGCAACATGTTTTCGGGGTCACATGACAAGGTGTTGTTGGCAGTTGACCTTTGTGTATTTCTCCCAGACAGTATCACAATAGAAGGTCTGGGTGCTGGCAGGATGGGCCATCCTAACTTGATGAAGTGAGCGGAGCTGTCTCCAGTCATACTTGCACTTCAAAGTCTCTGCATCAGCTCACAAACAAAGGGGCATATCTACAACGCGGCGATAGAAAATTATCGCCGCTTTTGCAGCCGTTTTCGGCCGAAAAGTGGCGATAATTTTAACGCCTAATTAGCAAGGTCACGCTAACGCGTGAAACCTTGCTTTAGCGCACAAAATCTTAACGCCTAGCTTTGCATCTCTAATGAGATGCAAAGTGGGCGTTCCTGACTTAACATGACAGGAGAAATGTCGCTAAGCGACATTTCTCCTATCATAAAGCCCCACGCTATGAAACATAGCGGCAAGAAAAGTAGCGATAACCCCTGTTATTGCTACTTTCCTCACGCCTGCTTCAGGACTGACTTAGCCATGATATCCTATGGAAGGTGGATATCATGGCTAAGTTTGTGAGTCCCTATCAACAAGCTAACGCCACATTTCGTGAGATTATTGCTGGGTTTCCAGCGATAATCTCACGTTAGGCAGTTAGCGCTAGGATTTTATCACTTTTGAAGTAAGCGTTGCTAATAGCACGCTATCTTAGTGATAAAAATCCACGCTAGCCGGCGATAATTATCCTAGCGCTAAGTGCGCTTAGCGATAATTATCGCCGGTTGTTGCTGATATGCCCCAATGGACTTCACACTAGCCTGTTTTGCCTGCAGACAGACTGGGACCAGGACAGGGAGGCAGGACATTCCAGGCACTTCTGTAGGAGGAAGACTCCTGACGTTTCTTCCAATTCAAAATGGGCACCAGTAATAAAAAGGGGCCCCTCATCCCCACTCTTCAGTACATTCCTTGACCTATTGACACTACAGAAGAAGGACTGCCCAGCTGACCTGCTGCACTGGACCTGCCTGAACCTGTAACTGGACCTGCCTAACACCCGCCCTGCTGCCTGAGAAGGAACACTGAACTGACACTAAGGGTCAGCTGGCTGACCTCCTGTTCTGTGTTACAGGGACACAACAAGCTCCAAAGGCCTCTCTGCAAATGCCCAGATTACCTGCTGCACTAGACTTGCCTGGACCTTCAACTGGACCTGCCTTAACCCTGCTAGGGCCATAATATACAAAATGCCCCCTAGGCGCAACAGGCATTTGCGACCACTTTGCACGCCCCGGGCACTTTGGTTTTAAAGAAGGGGCCGCAGACACTTGTGCTACTCCTTATTTAATACAGATAGCACTGGTGCACACACAGCGCCATCATTAAAAGGTGTTTCCTCATTTGCACCATGGAAATGAGGGAATCTTTGCCTCTGCACCCATGTTGTATTATAGACGCAGGCACAAAGGTAAAAAAGCTGTCAGGAGGATCACTGTCAATTCCCCCTTTGATGGCAGCCGTCTGCGGGCGGTGAATAGGCATCCCCTTGCAGGTGGGTGCAGTCACTTACTACATCCACCTGCAAGGGGATCTCTCACCTCTCTTAACAGTGCAGGCAGGTTGCCACCTGCACAATGAAACACAGAGCGGCTGCTTCAAATCCACTCCGTATTTCACTTGAATTTGCTGACCTCAGGGCTTCATGAGTTTGCAGTTGCCCTGTGGGCAGAGCATTAAGTCTAATACTGCGCACTGTCCTTATTAGCATCATTCACAACTTTTAAAAGGTGCGCCCGGCACTACCAAGGAAAATGTGCCACAATGAATACTATGACCCTTGGTCTCTACTAGAAATACCAAAGCATATATAAAGGTAACAGGTTTATATTTCCGTTGTTATGGAAATGACTCCAGTTGGAATTCATACAACGTATGTGTATACGCTCAAAATCTGAGAATAAAACCAGAGGTGCCTGTATTGGACATGAGGTCCCGACACCAGTCATATGAAATCGACTAAATCCTACTCTACTGGTCAGTTATAATACTATAACCAAACTTTCAGATATAACCAACCACAATGTGTGATATAAGGTGTGTCTCACATGACTGCAGGATATTAGAAACCCATTTGCACATAAAATAAGTGTATCTCTGCACTCTTAAAATTGTTACCCTCTCAATCTTCGAGCTATTTTTGCCTTTTTTCCTATTCTCCTACTATGCACAGGGTGGGAGCAGGTTAAGCATGACTTAATCTTTCTTCACATTCTCTATTTCTTCTTTGATAGAGCAGTAGTCGCTTTTAATTCTTAAAAGAAATTTTGATAGGGCACCTTAAATTGACACTGATCCCTTTGTTGTTTTTAGACCCCCTCTTATAAAATCAGCTGCTCTAATCTATATGAAATTGAGTGGTCCTGATGAAGGTGGACTCAAGTTAAATAATCCACTGAAAAGTGCGTCAACCCCATCTCTTATCAGCTGGCGCCAAAACCATGGAAAATAAGGAAGGATTCTCACCATGAGTTCATTTGTGAAAGCCATTTAAGCTGGAATTTTATGATTGTGGTGTGTGAATGTGTATGATTGGGATGAGGTGACTATTTGTGAGGTTAGTTTACTTATGACAATGGAAGGGGTTGAATTTGAACATGACTAAATGTATGTTTAATATTGCATTAATATGTTTCAATTATACATTTTAGGAAAATTGTTATTTTGTTGAATCATGTATGTTTTGCACTGTATACAAAAACACAGAAAAAAATTGACTTTTAAAATTTTAAAAATACAGAATGGAAAAAAATTGTTTATTAAAATAAAATTACAACAAAGGATTAACAAGACAAATAAAATATATGAACTATTGAACTGCTGCTGTCTTTAGACATATCCATTACAAAGGGATAGCCCGTGTGAGCTATAATTAGCCATTGAGAAAATAATTGTTGGTCGAGTGGGAGGTTCTTTATATATTATTGTATTTTGATTTCCCAGACCATACAAATTAATTTTTAAGGGGTACCTTTGAACTTGTATGTCACTGTCCTTATTAGCGTAATTCACAACTTTTCCAAGGTGCGCCCGGTGCTAACAAGGAAGATGTGCCACAATGAATAATATGGCCCCTGGTCTCTGCTGGAGGGAGTTCCTGATCCCCAAGAGGTGCCTCCCAGGTCCTAGACCCTCAGTGTGGCATCAGATTAGCTCCTTCCTGAAGAAAGGAGAAATCCTCAAGTTTTGGGCTCTTTGCAAATGCAAACACCCTAGTTCACACCAAGATCTTGCTGCCTGCACTGTCCCTCAAAGCAAATCTCTGGTGAACCTGACCCTACACACTACAGCAACTGCCAGTGACAACCAGCAACGCAACATGTGTACTTTGAGCTACAGCATCAACAGCCCACGGTGACCTTCAATGCAAAGCTCCAGCAACAACCGTCTGTGATGCCTGACACGATCTTTGTGCTACAGTGACAAGCGTCCACGATGCCTGACCTGCTCTTGATCCATGATGTTCTCCCAGCTCCTTACCTGGTCCACTATCTGGCCATGCTTCATTTGGTTGGCATGAACTTGTGACTTTCACACGGTCTTGCATGACCAGATAATCATGAGTGGTGCTTTCTGCTTGTAAGCACTATACTTATCTTAAATCTATGAAATTGCATATCGTTGTGTGATTTTTTTTGTGTGGTGTTTTTACTTTATTACGTTTTACGTTTTGCAGAAATACCCTACATATTTTCTCCAAGTTCAGCCTGACTGCTTTTTCTGCCAAGCTACCAGAGTGTTAAGCATAGGTTAATATAGTGACTTATTTGGTTCACCCTGACAAGGACTGTGGCTGTTGCTTGAGAAAGGCTCACCCACCTCCTCAACCAACAACCCAATTTGTCACACTTTGTGGCCCAGTTTCTGTTTTCTTTTGTACTGTTGTCCGCATTTATTGCGCATTTCTGACTGCATTGGAAGTATGCTGATAAAGCTAAATACAAAATATTTTGCATTGCTGGCCTAAAAACCCTCGACCTTGTTTGTGTGCCATTCATTTTTTCAGTAACTTCAACCATGTTTAAATCGATTATAAGGAAATCGGAGTAATCGTTGCCATTGAAGTCTGATCTTGCAACCTTGGCGTTATAATCTTCTTACAATAATTTCTGCCACATCATAATTGTTGTCTCATAATCACGATTTATCATTTAGAGACCGTAAAATGCAGGTTAACTTTGGGGCACATGGTATGTGCAGGGCTGATGAAAGGATACTTCATACAACAGGTGTATATTTCAGTTCTGACATATGGGGGGCATATTATCAAGCACGGCATTAAGATTATCGCTGCTTTAGCGGCAGAAAACTACCGCTAATGCGGCGATAATGGGTTTGATAATATGCCGCAGAGAATTCCAATAGAAGCCCATGTTGACACCAGAACATGGGCTTCTATGGGAATTCTCAAGGGCATATTATCAAGCCCATTATCGCCGTTGTTAGATCTGGGGGTCTCTAGTTGGCAGGGTAGGTACCACTGTCCAAGTAGGGACCCTTGCTTCTAGTCAGGGAAAGGGGGACACACTGTTAGATAACCCCTGCTCACCCTCTAGGTAGCTTGGCCTGAGCAGTCTAGGCTATCGAAGGCAATGTGTAAAGTATTTGTACCAACACTCACAGTAACACAGTGAAAACACAACAGATTTACTCCACACCAGTTTTAGAAAAATAAGGTATCTTTACTAAAAACTTCACAAGACCAAATACTACAGACAAACCAACATATAATTAAAAAGGTTACTTTAAAGATAGTTCAAGAGTTTGCAGAAAGTACTCCAGGATGTAAAAGTCAGTGTCCTGCACAATGCGACTCTTAATGCACAAAATGCGACACTCTCGTGCCCAACAGTACCTGTAGTTGCGATAAGGTTCCCAAAAGCTATAACAAGAAAGATGGCAAAGGCGATGCGATACTCCTGAGATCTTGGGGAGGCTTTGCAGCAGCCCTGCTTCACACAGCAGAGGTGGATGCGCCGGCTCCGATCTGTAGGGGGAGGATGCGATGACTTTGGCTTTCGTTGCGTAGGTTTCTTAGGGGGAAGCTTCACGCACAGGTACGATGCGACGATCTTCGATGCGGCACGATGCGCGGCGCAGCGCTGACTTTTGGTGCTGCAACCCTCGATGCGTCGCGGTGCGCGGCGTTGACTTCTGGCGCCGCAACCCTCGATGCGTCACGGGATGGGACTCTGCGTCGACACACGCAGCGACTGGATACTTTCACGCACCGGCAGTGGTGCAGCCCGCAACTGGTTCTGCGACGACCCTCGCAGCGTCAGGAATCTTCTCGCACCGGAACGATGCTCGACGCACTCGGCGATGCGGGGACTCCGGGTGCTGCGATGACGCCGCGATGAAATTCTCCTCGCACTCTCGTTCTTGCGACACGCAATCGGATGATGCATTGGGTACCAGTTACTCTTTCTCACGCTTCTGCTTCCCAGCTCCAAAACACAGCAAAACGACCTCCTGAGGCCCCAAGATTAGGCAAGCACTCCAAGGCAGGTCAGAACTCCCTCAGCAGAGTTCCAGGGGAGCTGGTGGTGAAGTCCTTTTGTTCCTGGGACTTCTTAACAGGGAGCCAGCTCTTCTCAGGCCCTTGGAGATCAGAATCAAAAGAAGGGGACACAGCAAAGTCCTTCCCCTCTCCTTGGCAGCAAAGCAAAACAGCAAGCAGGCAGTCTTCTCCTCTTCAGTTCTTTTCAGCTTTCTCCTTGGCAGAGGTTCCTCCTTAGTTCCAAAGTGATCTAAAGTTTAGGTGTCTGGGGTCCTCTTCTTATACCCCTCCAAGTCTTTGTCTCTCTGTGTTTCAGTGGGGGGATTCCCCTGCTCAAACCGGTTCCTGGGTGTGCTCTGCCCTGGAGCACCTGGTTCCTTTCAGAGTGAGGGGCAGGGTCGTTAGACGCTCAGCAGGAGGTGGAGCCTTCTTTGTGCCAGTAGAGGCAGAGTCCTCAGCCTGGCCAGCAGGGGGTGGAGCCAGCATTGTGTTGGCAGAGGCAGCCCTACTCAAACCCAGGGGCTACTCTTCCCATTCATCTAAAGCAGATCTCCCTATTCACCCTGCTGCTGACTCATCCAGACTCCTGGAGCCACCTAGCCCATCACATGACACCAGTCAGCCAATCTGCACACAGGCACACAGGAAGGTTAAACAGGAGAAAAGCTACTTTCTAAAAAGTGCTATTCTCACACAGTGAATTTAAAAACCATCTTGCTAAAAAGATGTATAATTAAATTCTGAACACAAAGATACCAAACTTGGATTTTCTATCTTGCCCTTATGGGAAGATAGGCATGTAAACAGCCTCCCCCATTCTATCCTATGGGCAAGATAGCCTCTCAGCAGTGAAAAACGAAAATGGCTGTAATTCACTACCAGGGCATGTTACACACATCAGTACATGCCCTACCTTTCAGATACACTGCACCCAGCCCAGGGGGGTACCTAGGGCCACCATAGGGATGCCTGACATGTACAGAAAGGGAAGGATAAGGTCTGGTCAGTGGTTGCACTGGCCAGGTCGACATGGCAGTCCTGGACTGCACATAGGCACTGCAAGCAGGCCTAAGATATCATTTTAGTTAAGTCTAATTGGTCGCACACTGCTCCACCTACCAAGCGTGTTCCCCCAATGAATATGGTCCCTGAGGTCAGCGTCGGCGGGTACGCCTATGCCCGAGTCATGAATGCAAGTATGAGTAGCGTGTGCCATCCCTGGACACGTGTTTCGAGGTAGTTGCCTCTCGTCAGCAGGGAGTAGGAAAAAGTGTGTGGGGTTGCTGTGTAAGCTGCTAAAATCGTTATCAGGTAAATACCTCTCGTAGCGCGCAGGTGCGTAACCAAGAGCCCGTCGACTCCACCGGCTCAAGGGAGCCTGAATATAAAGTTTAGTCTAATTGGTCGCACACTGCTCCACCTACCAAGCGTGTTCCCCCAATGAATATGGTCCCTGAGGTCAGCGTCGGCGGGTACGCCTATGCCCGAGTCATGAATGCAAGTATGAGTAGCGTGTGCCATCCCTGGACACGTGTTTCGAGGTAGTTGCCTCTCGTCAGCAGGGAGTAGGAAAAAGTGTGTGGGGTTGCTGTGTAAGCTGCTAAAATCGTTATCAGGTAAATACCTCTCGTAGCGCGCAGGTGCGTAACCAAGAGCCCGTCGACTCCACCGGCTCAAGGGAGCCTGAATAAACACGTGTCCAGGGATGGCACACGCTACTCATACTTGCATTCATGACTCGGGCATAGGCGTACCCACCGACGCTGACCTCAGGGACCACATTCATTGGGGGAACACGCTTGGTAGGTGGAGCAGTGTGCGACCGATTAGACTTAACTTTATATTCAGGCTCCCTTGAGCTGGTGGAGTCGACGGGCTCTTGGTTACGCACCTGCACGCTACGAGAGGTATTTACCTGATAATGATTTTAGCAGCTTACACAGCAACGCCACACACTTTTTCCTACTCCCTGCTGACGAGAGGCAACTACCTCGAAACACGTGTCCAGGGATGGCACACGCTACTCATACTTGCATTCATGACTCGGGCATAGGCGTACCCGCCGACGCTGACCTCAGGGACCACATTCATTGGGGGAACACGCTTGGTAGGTGGAGCAGTGTGCGACCAATTAGACTTAACTTTATATTCAGGCTCCCTTGAGCCGGTGGAGTCGACGGGCTCTTGGTTACGCACCTGCGCGCTACGAGAGGTATATCCTGATAACGATTTTAGCAGCTTACACAGCAACCCCACACACTTTTTCCTACTCCCTGCTGACGAGAGGCAACTACCTCGAAACACGTGTCCAGGGATGGCACACGCTACTCATACTTGCATTCATGACTCGGGCATAGGCGTACCCGGCGACGCTGACCTCAGGGACCACATTCATTGGGGGAACACGCTTGGTAGGTGGAGCAGTGTGCGACCAATTAGACTTAACTTTATATTCAGGCTCCCTTGAGCCGGTGGAGTCGACGGGCTCTTGGTTACGCACCTGCGCGCTACGAGAGGTATTTACCTGATAACGATTTTAGCAGCTTACACAGCAACCCCACACACTTTTTCCTACTCCCTGCTGACGAGAGGCAACTACCTCGAAACACGTGTCCAGGGATGGCACACGCTACTCATACTTGCATTCATGACTCGGGCATAGGCGTACCTGCCGACGCTGACCTCAGGGACCACATTCATTGGGGGAACACGCTTGGTAGGTGGAGCAGTGTGCGACCAATTAGACTTAACTTTATATTCAGGCTCCCTTGAGCCGGTGAAGTCGACGGGCTCTTGGTTACGCACCTGCGCGCTACGAGAGGTATTTACCTGATAACGATTTTAGCAGCTTACACAGCAACCCCACACACTTTTTCCTACTCCCTGCTGACGAGAGGCAACTACCTCGAAACACGTGTCCAGGGATGGCACACGCTACTCATACTTGCATTCATGACTCGAGCATAGGCGTACCCGCCGACGCTGACCTCAGGGACCACATTCATTGGGGGAACACGCTTGGTAGGTGGAGCAGTGTGCGACCAATTAGACTTAAGATATCATTTTAGGGCTACTCCTGTGGGTGGCACAATCAGTGCTGCGGCCCACTAGTAGCATTTGAATCACCAGCCCTGGCACACTCAGTGCACTTTACTAGGGGCCAACAGGTGAAACAAATATACCAATCATGGATAACCAATCAATATAACAATTTATACAGAGAGCATATGCACTTTAGCACTGATCAGCAGTGGTAAAGTGCCCAGGGTCCTATTGCCAACAACCACGGGTCAGAAAAAATAAAGGAGGAAGAAGCAAAAAGTTTAGGGATAACCCTGCAAAAAGGGCCGTTTCCAACAGCCGTTTTAGCGGCAGTTTTCTGCCGCTAAAGTGGCAATAATTTTAACGCCGTTTCTTGATAATATGCCCCATAATTACTCCAGTCTTACTCATGGAACTCTTGAGAAAAGTTTAAGTCACACTTGTTCATAGCTACACCAATCTTTGTGAATCGAGACCTTAGTTTTTCATGTCATGCAGATAAGGCTGGTGCACATACTATTGTCTATGGGCTGACCTGATGAAAATGCACCCTATACAGCAGTTCTGACATATAATTCCTCCTGGCTTGCTCATGGAACTCACGAATAAGCCATGAGTACTATAGAAGTAATCACAGTTGCTCATACGCCATTCTTTGTAAATCAGAACCATAATGTTTCCTTGTGAAGCACTCTGGGGCATATTATCAAGACAGGCGATAAAATTATCGCCGCTTTAGCGGCAGAAAACTGCCGCTAAAACGGCGATAATGGGCTTGATATATGCTCTGTGGAGTTCCAATTGAAGATCAGGTTAGATGTCCTTCACATCTAACATGGGCTTCAATTGGAATTCCATAGAGCATATTATCAAGCCCATTATCGCCGTTTTAGCGGCAGTTTTCTGCTGCTAAAGCGGCGATTATTTTATCGCCTGTCTTGATAATATGCACCTCTTTAACTTAGGGTGGTAAATTTTCCAGAAGATTTATGGACAGCTCTATCCTCCAGATATTTCTCTTTTACGTTTTTAAAGTGTTCTGTTCATCAAATATTTCAAAACGCACTTGTATATTGTTTTAAGATTTTGATGAATGGTTTTAGACAGTAATTTTTCTACAGTTTCTGACCTTTTATACAAACTTTAAACAAACTTATAATGATGATAAAGTATTGGCAATTTCAAGGCGCGTTATCGCTGCTTGTGAGTGGGTTTGGTTTTTAAAGCCTGCCATTAAAAGGCTTCATTGTATGCCTGGCCCGATGACGTGGCTGTGCTCATTACAGAAAGCAGGCCTGCTTCCCTTCAAAGCACAGCGTGCGAGTTTGCTGGCATATCTCATTTAGAATTCTGAAGGGGATCTCAGCAGGTACCATGAGACAGGCCTGCTGAAGTTTGCTGAAAGGAACATTATCTAAGTAAGCACAGCTCTGCAACTCATACCTTCTGCTGTTGCCGGGTGGCAGCAGCATGATTGCGTCCACGCAGTGCACCACCATCAGCGGTTTGTCATATGGAGTTTAAATGGTGAGTTTCATGCCTTAAAAGCCCAACTTTCCATAGTGTTCCTAAGGAAACCCTATGTTATGGCACGGTATAATGAACAGCAATTTAGGGGTAACAATGCTCCAGTTTAAATGACTTCGTCATGATTATTAATATACACTGAAAAGCAGTTTCGTTGGTTTTAGGTACTGTTTTAGCACACCACAAACTCAAATAACATATAAATGAAATAGCACCATTGGCCTTCAATGTTATCAAGGGATCTGATTGCTCATGGCTTTTAATAGAATTAAGATGTCTGGTGGTCATTCACTCCTGGGTGTGTTGCTAGCCTTCAGGTGTTAGTATGAACAGGCAGGATTGTTATCCATTTTTTTCTCTCTGCTCATTGAGTGGGTGCAGATTTCTTCTGATACTCAGAGCCAGATTTATTAAGGGATTTGATTGCCCTTGCGTCACGCACAGTGTCGCAAGGGTAAGGCAACTTGTAAGTCAAATTTATCAAGCAACGCAAGGCCACCTTGTGTGGCCCTGTGTTGTTTGGTGAATCTGGAGTAATGAAAGGTGCCACAAGTCACTGTCTTGCATTACTCTGCCCTGGGTAAGCCTTTCATGGGGAGAGCGCAAATGTTCTCACTCATCCACCCATGGATTTTGGTGCATTCCCAGATTTACCAACACTGGTAAACCTGGGAATGCATCAACATGCTATGCATTGAGGAGAAATGTCTTTCTTTCTCCTTGTTGTTTCTGCTTTCTAAGTGTGCCTCATTCTGCAGCACACCTAGAAAGATGGAGCAAGCCTCAGAGGATAGTTTTTGTTCAGGAAGGTGTCCCTTCATGCATAACAATCCTGCCTGCAATACAGACACCCTTTCACCATGGCGCAAGAGTGCCTTCGGTGGCGCTAGTCAGCAGACTGTGCGCCAGTGCAGGCAGACAACAGGAACGCGTCATATACTGGTAAATACGGCGCATTCCTGCCCTCTTCCTTTCATGCAGAGCAGCCAGTTATCTTGCTGCGTTGTGTTGTGTGAAACCTTGTGAAATCCGGCCCGCAGCTTTGAAAAACAAAAACACATTGTTGCCCTTACATTGCTGTCCATTACACACAGTTTTATTAGGAACTCTATGGCAAGCCAGGATTTTAAGGCGTGAGACCCTCCATTTAAACTCCATATGATAAACTGTTGATAGTAGTGTACAGAATCAAGATGCTGGCACCAGGTAAAAGCAGATGTTATGCTTTGCCGAGCTGTGCTTTCTTAGATAATATTCTTTTCAGTAAACTTCAGCAGGCCTGTCATCTAGTATCTGCCGAGATCGCCTCCAGAGTTAAACAAGCATTTACAATGCAATAGGTCTCGCATTTGAGAGAATTTGAGCCATTGGCATTGTAGATGACAAGGCCTTTTATTTACGTATTGGTTTTGAAAACATAAATAAAAGGCTTTGTCATTTACAATGTCAATGGCTTAAACTCGCGCCAATGCGAGACCTATTGCATTGAAAAAGCTTGTTTAACCTATGGAAACTGATCAGACATTAAAACGGAAATCTTGCAACATTTTAGTTAAGGAAGACTTCACATTTTCTTACAAAAGTTCCACTTCTCTGGAGAGGCAGTTTGATTTGCTTTTCACAAAATAAAGTGCCAACACACCTGAAAAAAATGATTTTTAAAAGGAAAGCTAAGGATTGGAACCTTTAATTTCAAAACCAGTGTCCTTGGGCTCCTGCCGACTGGGGAAATGCCCATGGAATAAAAGGCCAGTGTCGCCTTGCTACCACAACAGTGCCCTGCCTACTTAAATGCTCTTAAAGTAAATAAATGTGTTCATGTTAATTCATTTACTGTGAAAACGCCTCGCCCTAAAGATAGCAACGATTCGAAGTCAGTGGGCTTCTGCAAGATGAAAAGAATGGATGTGCTTACAAAACCACAGCCCATGTTACGAGGACACTCAGCAAACAGAAACACAAACCAATTCATCAAAGGAGGTTATCTCAGACCCTACGGGGACATTCTGCAAACCCCACCCCCGCCCATCAATTGTGTCCTTTGTAAAGAGACCAAAAGTGCTGCCGTCAGGATAAGAGTCCCTTACACATACTCTTAGCACACCGATGCTAGATTGCCCGCACTCCGACATGCCACTTTTGGGCCTTCCTCCGCAATTTTACTTTGCATTGTGGAATACTTACCAGCGAGCATGTGGTATTGTGAGTATGAAGTCACTGGTTGGAGACATCACTGGGCGGAGGGGCTTCAATGTAAAGAATTACTCTAGGGGATGGCTCCTGTGTCAGCCACAAACACTGTTTGAAGAGGTGCCTCTGTTCCCACAAGTCCATAACACTTCTAAAGATTCGAAGTAGCACCAGCTAACCATGTTTCGCAGTGACGTACAATATAAATGGTGGGCCCTCCACTGTTCTGAAGCAGGTGCCACAAAACATGCCTGCCCTTGCTATTTACTTTGGTGAATGTGGGAACAACTTGACCCTCCCTTGCCACACTGTTCCACCATCCGGCCTATAAAAAAGGACACACAGCGCCTCAAAAAAAAATGTTTGAAGAAAATACAGTTGCGCGGACGCTATACTAAAAGCGTCCCATGCTGCCAAATAAAAATACTATTCATAGATGTATAAATGATTAAAAGAAAACATTTCCCAGTGCCATTTACCTTGCTTGCTGTTGCCGACCACTCTTCTTCATGCATTGCTGCTCCTGGGGTCTGCTGCTGAGCAGTGGGGGCGGGGAGGGGTGAGTCTGGGACGGAACAATCCTCGAAGCCATACAGGGCTGCTGTATGAAAATGCGGAGTGGAGAGTGGAGGTTTAAGTCTATAGATGTGGTGATTTAGCACATACCTGCGTTCAGCGGCCATGATGTGTGCGTGGACGCTATACTAAAAGTGTGTCATGCTGCCAAATAAAAATACTATTCATAGATTTATAAATAATTAAAAGAAAACACTTCCCAGTGCCATTTACCTTGCTTGCTGTTGCCGACTGCTCTTCTTCATGTATCACTGTTCCTGGGGTCTGCTGCTGAGCAGTGTGGGTGGGGAGGGGTGAGTCCGGGACTGCGTTTGGCGGGCGGGATGCACGCGCATGTTAATGCGCACTATTTTTAACGAAAACAATTACGCTATGTAAGCTTAAGGATACGGAAGTTAGGCGGTGCTACTTCCGGAATGAACGGAAGTCACGTATAGCATGAAGAGCCAATAATGTGGCTGATAACAAAGAAAATGCACAAGTTAACGAATCGCAAGTGGCGAGGAATTACCAAGCAATGGCCGGAGTTTCACCACCCATATGGATCACTAGATGTCTCGGAGAGACAGCACATACGCGCTGCCTAGGTGAGACCTAAAAATGAGATATGCCAGCAAACTCGCATATTCCCAAGCTGCCTTTCTAGCACATGGGCTGGTGCTGCTAAATGGGGCTGGTCCTTGAGTCCAGCAGCACAACAGGAGAGTGAAATGGGGTTCGTGTTGGAGGACAGTGTTGGGAAATCTAGGTTAGAGCACAAGTTGTCACAGCAGGGACACAAACATGAGGCCAATTTAACATTGGTTCACCAATGTTTACTTCAAAGCCTCATTGACCTACATGAATATCATCATATTGAAATGATTTTGGTTAGTTTTATATCCTTAGACCACTAAAAGCAAGTGTAAATGGTGTATGCACTGAAGACATATGTTACTGTAGCATTCCTCCATCATTATTCTGCTCTTCTGTTTTTTCAAAATAACTTTTTATTCTTCTCTGTGATTTGTCTTACATTATATTTATTTTACCGTAAGTATTAAACCCTCCAACTTTTTCTGAAGTTTTATGGAGACCTGATGTCATTGAAATGCATCAACAGAACACATCAAAAATTCTTACAGAGCGTTTTGAATATATACACTTGGTTAACTGGTACCCTCAATTGTCCTACTAAAGTTATGCAGGTAAATGTTGCATATCCTGTTTGCAGCCATGGATCACCCATCCATGGTATCTAGGTCCTTATACAATGTCCTCCCTTTGCCATTCAAGACCAAACTAAATTGGAAAGTGCCATCTTCATAGGCAACATAGACTTAAATGATGCTTTTAAAAGGTAAGCTTACTTTTTAGCTTTCAGAAACAACTGACAGGGCAGCCAGGGGAAAAGCAACTGCCCACAATTAAAAATCAAAGCATTCCACAATCCTACATTGTGAAGTCTTGAGCACTCCACGTACCCTACAACATTCTACATTCCATCCCAAGCCTCCCAGGTAAAACCCAACACATCTTTCCCTTATACAAAACAAACTCAAAAACTATTGAAAATTAGCTATATATATATGTTACATTACTAACCCCTATATGCCATATCATGATACATAATCACATAACCACACTGATGATCTTCTCACCTCCCGAGTTCTTGTGTGTGAACGAATCCTATCTTCAGGAACCCAGGACTGGTCTTCCTCCAGGTTGCTGACCCTCTAAAACCTTGAGTGAAACCATCCGTGTCGAGACCATTGCTTCCCTTCCTGCTTGGAGGCCCACTTTGTATTGCCAGTTTCTCCTTATGCTTCCATTTGCCATCATCGAGCCTGGCACACACACAACCTATTTAGGATCAGAAAATTTTGAACGTCCTTTGGCAATTATACCAGGTAATTTGACTCCGACCCAATCTCTCTCCTTGACCTTCATCCACCTTTCCATATTATCATCTATATATGTTTCCTGGGCAACATAAGCCCTATGGCTGGGGGTGGCAGGGGTGATGGGCAACAGGTCCCCTGTTAGTGGGGGTGGCAGAGGTGATGGCAACAGTGCACCTGTGAGTGGGGGTGGCAGGGGTGATGGGCAACATAAGCCCTATGGCTGGGGGTGGCAGGGGTGATGGGCAGCAGGTCCCCTGTGAGTGGGGGTGGCAGGGGTGATGGGCAACATCTGCCCTATGGCTGGGGGTGGCAGTAGTGATGGGCAACATAAGCCCTATGGGTGGGGGTGGCAGGGGTGATGGACAACAGGTCCCCTGTGAGTGGGGGTGGCAGGGGTGATGGGCAACATCAGCCCTATGGCTAGGGGTGGCAGTAGTGATGGGCAACATAAGCCCTATGGGTGGGGGTGGCAGGGCTGATGGGCAACAGGTCCCCTGTGAGTGGGGGTGGCAGGGGTGATGGGCAACATAAGTCCTATGGGTGGGGGAGGCAGGGGTGATGGGCAACATAAGCCCTATGGCTGGGGGTGGCAGTAGTGATGGGCAACATAAGCCCTATGGGTGGGGGTGGCAGGGGTGATGGGAAACAGGTCCCCTGTGAGTGGGGGTGGCAGGGGTGATGGGCAACATAAGCCCTATGGCTGGGGCTGGGGGTGGCAGGGGTGATGGGCAACATAAGCCCTATGGCTGGGGGTGGCAGTAGTGATGGGCAACATAAGCCCTATGGGTGGGGGTGTTAGTGGTGCTGGCCATGCAACCCCTATGGTGGGCTGTTGTAAGTGGCCAGGATGTGGATCCCCTGTGTGTGTGTGCCATTTTGCGGGTACGTGTCGTTTGTTTATGTGGTAGGTGTCTGACTTTCCGCCTGCGCCGTCGGCGTTGGTTCCTGATCTGGTCATAGATGTAGAGTACTGGTATGACCTGCGCGATGGGATTCATGATGTGTTTGTGTCGTACACGCTGCTTGTTGCTCCGTCTCGTACCCGCTGCAAGCTGGTCCGTCTTGTAGCCGTGTATTGAGTTGTGGCGCGAATCGTAGCTGATATGCTTGTTTTACGGATGCTGTGACGTGCCGTACGTGGCGACCCGTCCGGCGTGTAGGATGTACGCATCGTACTTGTCATGCCGGAAACTGCTATGGATACTGCTTCCGGGCGACTCGATTCAGCGTTAGGAGTTATGGCTCGGACGGAGAATGGAGCTTGAATCACAGCCTACGTGTCGGTCGTGTTTTTGGCAGTTATGCGCATTGTACTTACTCTACAGGACGGACCGGCTTCGGGTACGTGTCGGTCGCACGGTAAGGCTACGGACAGCTGTCCGACCGGCTATCAGATTCGGCCCCTAAGTGCTAACATGAGTTTGGGACTTTATTGGAAAAGTCAGATTTTAAGGAAGTATTCTGAAAATGTCACTTTTAGAAAATGTTATGTATAAGTGGGTCGGGCTCTTATCAACCAGCTAGATTGGGCCTCTTTCATAGTACATAAAAAAAACTTGATCTAGCTGTATTAATTCAATCACAAATTGCTTTCAAATCAGGGTCCAGTAAATAATTGGCTCTGCCCTTGTGTTTATTCACAGTTCTTTTCAAAATCATTTTTGCATGTAGAACAAGAGACAACATGTCATGGAGGGGCTACTTTCTACATTTTATATACAGAAGCATATAACACAGAACTCTGCTGAATCAATTGATGCTCAACATAAATAACATAGAACATAATGGACTAAAAATTGTGTAAAAAGAATTGTGCAAAGGGAATTTTAATATCCAAAGAAAATATACGTTCTGTATTCACAAAACCTGAGAGAGTAATCATGTTAGGCAAATATTCTTAGCTAGAAACAGATGTGACCAATCACTGTTATTCTTAGCACTGTGAACCTCTTGTTACTAATGTCTCTTGGGGGTTGCAAAATGATTTAGTTAACATGGAAGGATCATTCTGTGCAAATGCCCACTAAAATGTCATGTTCTGGATTTTTTTGCCTAAGCCAACCATGTCTTTCTACCACCATCCAGGGTCACCGGAGTGTGAATGTCTCTCCTGTTGAAGGTTGTGTATTGTTTACTGAAGTGGAATAAAGGATGCCCAGATGCGTGGGAAGTGGGCTTCCTGACAGGATGGCTGGGGAGGGCCTGTACCCTGCCATGATTGTACTACAAAGGGCCATGCCTGGAACATTCACAAAGGGACCTGACAACAGGACTGCCCCCTCTTTATTACCTTAGACAGTTTGAACCAAACCCGGGAAAAGGGAAGGTTTAGACCTAGTGGGCATTTCCCAACCAACAGGCTGGCACTGAGGATAGAAGTGGCACCTTCAGAACCTCTTATCAGCACACTCCTGAACCTGTGGGAGACTCAGAAGAATGACTGCCCTGCTGTCTGAAGAAGTAAGATTCAACTTGCTTGCCTTAAACCCAGGTTCCCCAGAAGTGACTCCACATTCAGTTGACTGGCATCCTGTTTGAGCTACAGGCACACAACAAGCTTCAAGAGGACTCCCTGCAACTGCCAGCTCACCAGCACCAACTGGACCTGTCTAAGTCCTGCTGCCGACCTCTGCTGGAATGAGTCTTGGTCCTCAAGAGGTGCCCCTCTGGTCCTGGACCCTTGGCTGCCTTTAGAGTGTACTCCTCTGAAGAAAAGAGAAAGAGGTTTTGGGCTCATCATGATCGCAAAGTGGCCTCTCGTTGGGAATCAATGGCCTGCGACGAATGCTAAAGCAAAGCTCAAGTGGGACATGCTTTTAGTCCCTGCAGCAACTGTCAATGATGACCACCAATGAGTAGCTCCAGTGAGACCTGCTCTTTGCACTGACAGCATGAGCCCACTTTGATCACTAATGCTAAACTCCAACTGCAACCAGCTCTTTACGCAATAATACCAACTATCTGCAACGTCAACCTGCTCCTCATGTTGACATCCTCCTCCTCATGGCTCATGCCAATGCGAATGGCACTCTTTGCACAGACTTGAGAAGGTAACTCTTCAGCAAGACAAACCTAGTCCCTGTGAATATATGACGCTATTACTACGCATGCTTTTAGTGCAATGTTTTTACATCGCAACTAACATTACTCCGCATGTTTTTAATGCGCAAACCATCACTAAGCAAATGCATTTAAATGATAAGAATCTGCTTTTAATGCGCTGTTAATTACTTCGCATACCACTACTACGCATAGATGAACCTTTTTTAATTTTTTTTTTTTTAAACATTACCTAAACCCTGGGACGGGATTGCATTGAAATAGGGATTTTGGGTGGGGGAGTAATTTAAAATATATTTTGAAAATTAATACTCGGGTATGTAATTTAATACACCGCAAAGTTTTACATCACTTTTTTCTTTTAATTAACACCCAAACACTGAGGGGCCGATTCCGATGTTGGACGGACTCAGGTCCGTCCGACATCGGTCAGGAGCTAGTATGATGCGACCGAACAGGGTTCGGTCGCACTTGTATACAAGACAATGCAGGCATGCATTCCGAGTGGAATGCATGCCTGCATCCTTGAAAGGAGGGGTGCAGTTCATCCCTGCCCAAGGTGCCTGCCACCGGGTGCAGGGATTCACAGAGGGGCACCATAGGTGCCCCCAGGCTGCCATTTGGCATCCTTGCACCCATGGGGGCCCCCAAAGACAGTTTCCGACTGCCTTTTTGTGCCGGAAAAAACGGTTACGAAAAGGCAGTGGAAAACTGCCATCGTACTCCCTCGGTCGCAAAGAGGTGGCCGGGGGAGTACAGAGGGATTTCCGGACGGCGGCAGGCTCTCCGATCCTGTCGTCCGCAATCCGGAAATCTGTGTTGGATTCCTTTCCAACCGAGCCCATCAGAATGGCTCGGTCGGAAAGGAATGAGGCCGGCTCGATCGGAATCGGTTAAACACATTCACGTTTAAACATGACATCTTTTCTTGAACGTTGACACTTGAAACACTTTTTGCCTGCATGCTTGTTCGGATAATGGTCCATGAAATGGCTTTGCTTACATTTACACATCTTCATAGGCCCATTATCAGAGCCTTGAATATTCTGTATGAACGCTAAAGTTCACGGCGCAAAATTATGTTATTTACGATTGTTCGCTCTGCGACAGCATTGCCAGGGTAAAATCAATAATGGCAGCCTGACTGAGACTTCTGTATGGCAACATGGGTGATGTTTATTATATAAACGACAATGAAGCCCAGCTTTCCACCAAGACAGGCTCCCTGATGACACTTACACACAGATAACTAGGATAGGTAGCGCTATGTAGGAGCACAATATATTACAGTACTTATATACGAGCATGTATTCTCTGTAACAACACATTGGTTGAATTGTTTATCTTCTTCATCATTCTTGCAAAACTGATTGCGCTATTCTGTTTCCTTCTATTGATTATTGCAGTGCACGCATTTTACACAAGAATCATAATGCTTCAATAAATATTGAAATGCCATGTTGTGACTTTCTTGTGTATCGCTTTGGGTATGTATGAGTTACCAAACAAAAAGGTTCTAGATCTGTTTCCATTATTTCCTTGGGGAGTCAGGCTTGTCATGTCCTGAGGTTACACATTCCACCTGTTACCTCACTTGGTTAGGGGTACAACTGGTACACTGTAAGCTAGCAGGACTTAGGCAAGCATGGTGTGCTTATAATAAGTCTTTTACAGTTTTGATGTTTATGTTGTCCAACAAACGCACAGTTTTACTGAGAAAGTATAAGCCATACAATAGCCCCAGCCACAAGGCAGAGGACTAAATCAGCAGTCCTACAATTCAGATCCAGGCCATCAGGGCAGGTGGTTAAGCTGCAGATCCCATATCAGATGTCAGCGCCAAGTGTGGGCCTCATGGTTTAGTTTGGTGTAGAATAGAGCGGTTACCTCTTTCAGGGCATATGTTTCTCTACAACTCTCACAGCAAGACCATGGAGCTAAGTTATTACCTCCCTGTGGCAGAGGGGCAAGAAAAAAGTGCATGTCAAATAAATATCACTTTAATAACCGCCTAGTTTCAAAACAGGTTGGGTAGTACAAGGAACCACAGTTATACATCAGACTTAACAGGATGAGAAGGTTTTTTAGGTCTGCTAACAGTATGTGTATATTCTGTTACTCCAGCACAAGCTGTGATGCCCAAGACTTTATAAGAACTCCATTTCAAAGAGATCCAATTGCTCTCCGGGACAGGAAAGCCCGCAATCGCTCAAGGTAGTCTCCTGTGAAGCTGTATAAATAATGTTCTTCCTGGATTGCAACTGAAATATGGGGAAGGTATGAGGCCACAATTGTGTGGTCAGCAAGTAGACATTGGGGGCATCATGTTGACACTCTTAGACAAGATTAGGCCTACCCTAAGGTGTATACAATATATATAGGTTAATATTTTCATTCCACATCAGAGATTAGCTTGAACAACATGGCAGTTTCATTCAGGACTGACAGGAACTCAGTGTGTTCAATGAGATTTGCAAGGAAGGAGGTCCTGATGCTGGGTCTCCTTTTGATGTCTGATCTTCTCTCACCTTGCTGACATCACTGTTAGAGGGGTGCTCCTGTAAAGGAAAATCTTCAGTAAAACACCTCCAGCTCAGCGTCCCTTCAACTGGGCAGACACTGACCAGTCTTCATCCCCTTCAAGCTTGCATCGCCAGAGTCTTATCTGCTTCCCTTCTGCTGGTGAAAATAAACAGCATATACGTTGCTTGATCAATTTTTCCCAAAGTAGGGCACCCCAGTGGCCTTGAGCTAATTTATTTGGTATATTTTATAGAACCCTTTTTGGTATAAGAGAATGGTTTTGTTATCACATATCAGAAAGTTTCGACTTGTGCTTTTTTGTGGAAGGCTTCTAAATTATGAATGTTACTTTGCTCTGCTTAGTCTAAAGACTGTTTTGCTGCCCATTGCAGTGTTTTTGTATTGTACTGTTTCCACCCAATGCATAAGTTTCAAACCTTTGAGTTTTGCTGCATTCCTCATTCCTCCGGGGCCTGATTTGGATTCAGACAATACTGGGATAGTTATCAGTTTGAGAAAACACAGTTGTGCAGTCTAACTGTTACACCATTCATCCTGCTCCTATACCCACTTACCATTGCTCAGTGGGTTTTGACCTATATCTGAAAAGTATTTCACAGTTTCCAAGGCTGACATAAGCAAGCAACCCACGCCCCTCACTGACATTTGATAGCTGCCATTCTCATTCAGTCAGTACTAGGCCTCTTTATGGACTTTTGTTATTGGTGCAGTCAATCTCATCCCCATATCAAGAAGCCTCACTTCAACATCTTTGAGTGACCTGTCTCCAGCAACTGATTGTGAGTGCCCTACCATTTACACCAACACAATGCAATAATAGGCCTCAAAATGTGTTTACCTTTTTTAATGTGCACACAAGGTCACTGTGTCTAAGAACAGTGATCTTTGTAACCAGCTCCTGACTGTGAACCCTCAGTTCATCAGTGTTTGTTTCTACTTCTCTAGCTACGGTTTTCAGTAGTTTGTCAAGTAACTATTTACATGTCTCTACTAAGAGTGCTTTGATATCAAGAGCAGTGTGAAATGATGAAGAAACGTATTTGAGAAGAAACGTTTATTCAGCATGAATTAACAATTGACATCCATCACCACAAGGGCCAGCATAGAAAACCGTCTGTTGGCAAAGGAGTGCAGGTTAGAACTCGGTGAACATTCTATGAATGTTCCAAAGGAGAGGGGTGGAGGAAGAAACCAAAAGGGAATACAGAATGGAAGATGCAACACATCTCCTTCCCCCAGGGGAAATGGAAAAAAGGTAAAGTTCAAACTTAACATAGTCTCTATGCCAACTAGGTTTAGAGTCAACATTTCTCAGGTAACTTCTAGCATTTGGAGTGATACTCTTGTTGTGGATCTTGTTTCCAAGATTACAGTCACTGTCATGAATGCCGTCACTACTATCTTGGACAACCCTGTCAACACTCCAATATTGTACATCATTCAACTGTACAACATTTTTTAACACTTTGCTAACCACTTTCTTGTCAGAGAACTTCGAACAACCTGACAATACAGATCTAGGTAGTTTTATTCTTACTACATATCCTTCATCCCATGTTCTAGTAGGTTTCTGTACTCTACAATTGTACCTCTCCACATATTTCTTTTGATGAGTTTGTATTTTCTCCATGACCTTATTCCTGTTGACCTCCTCCCTCTGGTCACCGACAAGCCGCAGGGGACTTAACTTGTTGCCTGGTTCTCTCCCTTTGAGGGACTTGAATGGTGATATTCCAGTGACGGAGTGGGGAGTGACAAAGTAGGACCAGATCATTTCATCAAGTGCTTTTTCAACATTGCTTCCACTGCATACATTAAGTTGAATGCAGTCCTTAATCATGCGGTTGATGCGTTCCACCAATTAGCTCTTGGACAATATAAGTCCGTTGGTTGATGGTCAACAGAGAATTGGTGTAAAAACTCTTTCATTAGTGTGGAGGCAAATTGGACACCATTGTCCGTAACTAAGGTTTGTGGTACCCCTTCAGTACGGAAGACTTCCTGAAGAAAAAGAATTACACTGTTGGTGGTGATATTATCTACGACCTTAATGATAATCCATTTTGAATGGTAATCTACCAAAGTAAGTATGAACCTTCCACTTAGTCCTTTTACATTCAAAGGTCCTATAATATCCATAGCTACCTTGTTCCAAGGGGCAGATGGAACTTCTACCAATGAAATTTTGCCCTTACTCACAATTTTACTCTTGTCGCTCACCGCACATGGCACACACTGTCTCACTTTTCTCTCAACCATGTTGTCCATGGTTGGCCACCAATAATGTAGGCGAATCTTGCTCTTGGTTATGTTGCATCCCAAATGGCCTTTGTGGGCTAAACTTATAATTTTTTCTCTCAAGCTCTCTGGAGGTACTATTTTACTCCCCCTATATAAGTTCTGCTCACGAAAATGTAGTTCATTACTCACTTCCCAGAACACATCCTCACCATTCTCTAAATCAGATGATTTAGTAGGCCATCCTTCCATTATAAGTTGTCTCATTCTGGGGAATAAAATATCCTTGGACAGAGCCTCCTCCCACTCCTGTTTGCTTAACCCTTCAGATACATTCGGCACTACTACTTTATTACTAAAATGGCCTTCTGGTTCATGATTTTCTAGGGGCAATCTAGACAAACAATCAGCTGCCTGATTAAATTCTCCAGGTGTGTATACCACTTTAAAATTGTACGCCTCTAGACCTAGAAACCATTTAGATATTCTTGGAGTAGTTCTTTCTAGGTTCTTTGAGGAGAATGTGCTTACCAAAGGTTGATGGTCTGTCCTTATAGTGAAAGGTATGCCTCAAATAAAAGTCTGGAAATGCAACACTGCCCAATAGCATGCAAGGGCCTCTCTTTCTACAACTGAATAACGGGATTCAGCTTCCGTCAAAGCTCTAGAAGCGAAAGCCACAACCCTTTCTTCCCCTTCTGTCACTTGGCTGAGGGTGGCCCCAATACCTTTCGTGCTAGCATCAGTTGTAATTATAGTGCGCTTGTTGGTATCAAAACACCCCAAAAATGGTGCATTTACTATGTGGTGCTTAAGCTTTCCAAATGCTTCTGAACACTGTTCATCCCACTCAAATTTAGTTCCTTTTTTTAGTAAATTTCTCAAAGGATGTGTAATGTCTGCAAAATGTTTGATAAACTTGGAATAGTACTCTGACAATCCAAGGAAAGACTTACCTTCTTCCTTGTTACTTGGTATAGGAGCTAACTTGATGGCATCCACTAAATTTACTTTAGGCTTGATTCCATCTTTAGAAATGACATGCCCTAAAGAAGTGACAGAGCGGACCCCTACTTGACATTTTTCGTTCCTTAGAATAAGTCCCGCATCTCTCAACCTACCCAAAACCATGTGTAATTTTTCATTGTGCTCATTTTCATCCTTTCCATAAACTAACAGATCATCTTGGAAGCACAATACGTGCTCCATCCCTTCCAAGATATTCTGCATAGCTCTCTGAAAGACCGCTGCAGCAGAGGCTAGCCCAAAGGGCATCCTGCAAAATCGTAAAGCTCCGAATGGTGTGATAAAGGGGGTTAAAGCTTTACCCGAAGGATGAAGTTCTACCTGGTTGTAGGCTGAGGATAAGTCTATCACCGTGAAAAACTCTACCCCACAAATTTGGTTAAGCATGTCATTTATATTAGGCAGGGGATGCCTGTCGATCCATATGTTACTATTTAACTCTCTCAAATCAATACATAACCTAATTTTTTTAGTGTTAGCCTTGGAAGTAATAACAATAGGTGCAACCCATTCCGCACATTCCACTGGTTCTATAACTCCCTGGCTCAATAATTTGTCTAATTCCTTCTTCAAGGGTTCTTTCTTCATTAAGGGAATATTCCTGCATTTATGTGCTATTGGTTTGGCTCCATCCTTCAATTTAATTTTATGCTGATACTCCCTTTAACACCCGAGTTTGTCTGTGAAAACTTCAGGAAACTCGTCAAAAACTTCCATTCCACATACAGTTCTTTCCACAAGCATCACCAGAATTTCTGCTGTAGGATCAAGTTTCATCCCTAAATCTCTTTGATGGGCCCATCCTAGAAAATTTGCGCCATTCTTTGCTATATAATCTTTGCCTACAGTACTCCTGTTTTTGAATGTAATCTTCATGGTGGCAACTCCTTTTAGAGGAATAGGATCCTTATTGTATCCTACAGGGACTACGTCTGGTGTTTGCAGAGATAACTCCCCCTCCTTGAAATTAGTATGGTAAGTCTCACTATTCATAAACATAAATAGTGAACATGAGTCAGCATACATTTCTAATATGTGCCCATCCAACCCAATTTCACATTTAGGAAAATCAACTTTGTATACATTGCAATTTTCTTTCACATCTACTTGCAACACATATTTGCTTTTGTACTCTTCGTTGGTCTCTATTGCATTCACTGTTTTACAAGACATATCCTTGCATGCACGTGCAAAATGACCCTTACGATTGCAAATTCTGCACGTGGCTGTTTTCGCTAGGCAGTTAACATTGTTAGCTAAATGCCCACTGCTACCACATCTGAAACATCTTAATCTGTTCTGTGAACATTCTCTCCCTGTTAAACTCTTTTACCGTTTCCTTCCTCTTTGTGCTCTTGATGGCACACACACTCTTTAATTCTTCGCCTACTTCATTTGCACTATTATCTCCTGTAGGGTTCATTTCCTTCATACATTCTGCAGTGTGTTCCACACTTTTAGCAATGTCCATTGCAGTTTTTAAATCAGGATTTCCGACTAACAATTTTCCTTGGATCTTTTTGTTGTTGGTACAACGCACTAATTGATCACGTATCAAAGATTCAGTGAGCTCATTAAATTCACATGTATTTGCAAGTCCCCTTAGACTAGCTATGTAATTCCCCACCTCTTCATTTTTCCCTTGAACTCTTCCAAAAAATGTATGTCTTGCTAGCACGACATTAATTTTATCTGCAAATTGGAGTTCTAATTTCCTTATACTATAATCATACACATCTCTTCCTTCTTCTCCTACTTATTCTTCTTCCAAATTCGGAAGGCTGTCAAATATTTTCCTCCCTTCCGCACCCAAATTGTGTAATAAAATATGTTGTCTCCTTATCGGTGAGAAACCACTAGCACCAATGGCAATAAGGTAAGATTCGAAGGCTTTCCTCCAATCTTTCCATGGTACTAAAGGTTCCCCTGCCTCTGATCGGAATGGTGTGGGTTGAATCATACTAGCCGCTGCCATACTCAAAATTATACTTGTCCCAACAATATACAAAATCTTGACTCTGTAAGGTATATAGGATCACTGTTACCAATATGCACTTAATCAATATTAATAACACAGTATTTCATAAATCTTGCGCTCAGAAAACACTTATTTTCTATACTTCTGCTTATATAACAACATAGAATAAAGTTAAAATTCTACTGCTTTATAAATAAAAATATCATCTAATTAGTTTTTACACAGAGTCTTGAAATCACTATAATGTAAGTCTTTGAATAACAGTTTACCAGTGTTACCTTGCTATCTTCACCACAAAATATAGTACTTTACTTTAAGGCTCCTCTTTTATCTCATAAATTAGTCCTCAGTTCCGTTACACAGAGGCAGTCTAAATGCTTGAGCTAAAGATAGCTGTGGACTTGAAAGAGTTCCTTGACTTACTTCTGATGTTGTAATATCAATCCCTTATACGTTTCCTCACTGCGCACTCTTTAAATGAATATTTCCAGCTGGCTCCAAAACACCTCGTTTGAAGAAGATGGTTATCTTTATACCGTCGCCCGCTCCAAACCACTGCAATTCAGGAAGAAGGCTATATTTGCACTGTCGCCCCAAACCGGAACAGCATGATAGCCGGTAAACTTTCCTTCGATATCCGCGCATGTGCGTAGAATAAATACTGCTTGAAGCTCCTCCTCACCTCTTCACGCAGATGCGATGAAAAAACACTACGAACTTGTCAAGGACTCCTGTCACGATTTCCTTCAGCTGCTTACATTTGTGCTTGGAAACGCTTCAGAAATCTTCTCCTCACATTCCCAGCTCAAATGCTTTAGCACGCACCGCTAAGGAAACAATTGTTCCGTTCCGCACTTTCCAGACTGAACTTCAGATCTCCTTCGCTCCTTGGAACAACAGCAACCTGAATATTGCTGCAGGCCCACCCTTGAATTTGTGAGGTAATCAACAGTGTTAAGGTAGGCGGCTTTTTCTCTCAGCACCGAATGTTTCTTCGTAATTTCTGCTTTTATATTAGCTTCCACCCAGCAATGCCGTACATTACTCACTACTCGGTTTCATAAATTAATCTATATCCGTACCTCCTCACTGAAATTTTCTCCATTAAAATCCTTTTTCCCTTAAAAGTGGTAACTTTCGGAGGGAATGTCAATGCGCCGTCCTCCGCCCGACACTCATCGCCAGTGAAATGATGAAGAAACGTATTTGAGAAGAAACGTTTATTCAGCATGAATTAACAAATCACATCCATCATCACAAGGGCCAGCGTAGAAAACCGTCTGTTGGCAAAGGAGTGCAGGTTAGAACTCGGTGAACATTCTATGAATGTTCCAAAGGAGTGGGGTGGAGGAAGAAACCAAAAGGGAGTACAGAATGGAAGATACAAACCAGTGTTTATTGTGTCACCTTGTAACATCGTCCAAGGACCAGATATTGTCTTCTTTCTGTTCCAAAACCCTTAGTTATCACCAGCTACTTAGTCCCTTCACTCTCAGGATTGTCAGCAGGCATGGTTGAGGCACATTTGCTAAATTAACACCACAGGACATGGATCTCTATTCATGAACTCCCCATTAAGCCACTTTATTTGTACATTTATCCTAATTTTTAAACTCAGAACACATAGTAGTGTCTGGGCACAGAGAGGGTAGTAAATGAAGGCTTGTGCTATTGGCCATGAAACAAAAGGGCATCAACCATCCACATGCCACAAGAAGTGTATACCACAATAAATGTGGGTATTGATTAGGAAGGCGCAAATACAACAATTTGATGGTATCAAGAAAGGAAACTCCGAAGGCAGGATCAGGAACTTTGGTGTATAATTCCAGATATATTTTCCGAAGCTTTCATTCCACACGCGTGTCTTCAGATTGGCTTGTATAGAATTTGAAGAGAAGAACCTCTTCCTTGATGAAAGTCTTCTGGCAGTGAAAAACTTCTGCTGAGAAGGGTGGATCTTCCTCATATTGGCATAGAACTATCTGGCAATTAGGTCTAGTCAAGATGAAATGAAAGCACTCAGGATTTCAGGAGATTCTCTGGAGTCCGGTTCACACTGTTCCCGGTTTCAAATGTCTCCCACTTAGTTCTCCATCACAAGTGTCAGGGTAATTCTGCTTCTTCTATTAACTGTAGCTACCAGTGGAATCTGGTGTACAACTTCATGGGAAAACAACATCCCTGCAGTTCAACCCAGACATTTCGTCAGATAAAACCTGTTGGAGTGTCCAAGTGGGTAACAAGGTGAAACTGGAAAATAACAAGGGAAATTTAATGTACTGTTCCCGATTCCCACTGCAGTTACCCATTCCTCAGAGCATAGTCAGGGTCCTAATTGCAGCTAAGATGTAATTCTGCATCCCGAAATTAATGATAGAAGGGTATTCATAATTTCAGGTGTGAAAATACAGCTGCTGTGTTACAGCAATACTTGTAATTGTAGCTTTAGACATTTGTCAGTCAATGGCGAATGATAGCACCATTACAAGTCTTGTGTGATGACTATTACACGCTTTGACTCTCCAAAAGGACCCTCAGAAGCTCTCTCTTTTTGTCACCTGAAGAACTCTCAGCAATGATCCGGTAACACCACTAATTTCTTCCTGAGTTTTTAAAGTCGTGTGCTGTGGCAACCAGCTGCTGCTTCTTTATTGCTAGCGAAAAAATACACAAACAGCAAGGCAATCCAAGGTATTGAACAATTGTTAACAAGGACTGACTACAGGGACTGACTGATGTGTTTGTTCAGTAAACAATCCCCAGTGCATTAGAGATGTAGGCATGTGAACTAAGATACTTTAGACATGGTAGGAGACGGTGGTCTTCAGGTAGGCGGGAGATCTTAGATAGCAAACATCAGCAGGGAACCACATCAGTCCCAGAATTCTATATTAATCATTCGCTTATTAAAACCAGGTCATGAAGGGGAGGTGCAATGATGAGTACAATTGTGTTTTATGGACCATATCCCATAAGCAGTACGTTGTAGTCCCACTGCTATTTATCTTGTATTGCAACTGACACATTTCTGGGCTCCACAATGTCCTGTGTAGATGTGCAAGAATAATAATATTGTCACAGAGATGTCATTGATTGAATTCTCTGTTGTTTCCTTATGTACATGGCATTGTTCCGTGTGGTAACCTTGGGGTTGCTGAGATCTGGAAAAGGAAAGAGTACTGAATACAACTATCTAAAATTACTGGCAACCAACTCAGCCACATTGTTGACATCAGGGTATTCAAGAAGCTTAGATTGGAGCAGAATTTCTTTTCAATATTTTGCTCGCTCATCTGGCCCTTTTGCACAATTTCCTTATCTTGCCATAGGAGAAGGTGCTTCTTGTTATTTTGCATTATATTTACATTGAAGTGACATCAAAGAGAAATTCTCAAATCCCATTCCATAGATCCATATACATACCAATTTATTAAATTACAATGGCCTACAATCACAACTGAATAATTCAAAATAAACACAACTACACACACTATCAATATCAAATTATCAACACACTTTTTACAATACATTATTTTTGTTAAAAACACATTTACATGTATTGAGACTACATATATGGGTGCCTCACAGAGGTATGGTTGTTTTCTGTTTAAGAATAATTCTTGGGAGAATATTTTTTATCCATAAACACATCAATAGCTCATATTGTTTGAAAGGTGGATACAAGTTTCACCATAAAGAACAAATAAATAGTGTTTCAAAGTCTCTCCTATCTCAGATCAAAAACAATTCGCACCAAAAGGCAAATTCGAACATCAATATTTAACTTTTGAGGGTAATGATTAAAATCCAATCTTCCTTACCCATAGCTAAAACACTGTTTCTGAATGTCCACCTAATTGCCTTGTTTCCACAGTGCCTGGTCTCTTTTGTGGTTTGTACAATTAAGGAGCCTAAAAAGTAATGACTATGGTACTTTATATAACTCTGAAACCATTCCCCCCAATTTGGTGACGAGGTTCATAAACAGATTCAGCCCTTCGAAGTTGTGTACTCAGTATACAATAATAGAAATTCCTGAGTTGTTCATTTTGGTCACTCAGAGGCATATATACAAAGAAATGACAGAGCACACAGCTGCAGCAAAATCTGCAGGGGTGCACTCTGCCATTTCCAAAACGTAGGATGCGCTGTATTTACAACAACATGGCCACTCCTGTGTTTTCCCTAGCGCTGCCGCTGAAAATAGCTGCCTAGCGCGAACACAGACACCCTTGTGCCATAGTGCAAAGGTGCCTGTGTTGCAGGGGATGATTGTTTAGGTGCAGGAAGGTGTCCCTTTCTGCATATAAACAAACCCTGACAGCGATTTCTTACTTTTATGTGCGCTGCATTCTGCTGCACACATAGAACTATCAAATCATCATCATTTAATGATTGTTTATGTGAAGGAAGGGACACTTTCCTGCATAAAACAAGCATTAATGGTGTTTTGCTCTTTCACAGAGATCAAGACAACGCGATGGGAAATTAAAGTATTTATCCTTGTTGCGGCATTCTAACGCCTCCTATTGCATGACGTTTGTTTTTGGCGCTGCCTCAGATTTGCACATCCCTGTAAATCTGGGGCAGCATCAAAAAGCAATGAAAGTTGCCGTGGAACGCCCACAGCAAAACCCATTGCCCCTTTCGTGCTGAATAGTGCGTGAAAGGGTACCATGTTTACAAAGCGGTGTTAAGTCACAAACAGAGGTTTAACTCCACTTTGTAAATATGGAGCAGGGCATTGTGCCACAGGAACGTCGGTAAAAGTGACTCCTCTTGTACATATGCCCCTCAGTATCTCCACACCTACCTGTGCCTAACTGGAGAAAATTGGCCAGCATTGCTTCAGGAATGAATTGGAAACAGTCAGCCATTTGCTTGAAAATGTTGATGCTTTCCACTCAAATACCTCAGGTCAAGGTTTGTAAAGCAGATTAAAGAGCATTAAATGTGCATAAAAAAACAAGCTGAGCACATCTTTCACACATGATCATCTCTTACCTGTCCTATGGAGATTCTGCAGATGTAACAATGTGTTCTGCTGAAGTGATTTGCTTTTCTACTACAAGGTCAGAAATATTTTTCTGCAGTTTAAATCAATGATGCAACTGTCTTATCAAAGGCCATAATGGTGCAAAATAACATTTGTGTAGTTTTGTTTTTCAACTAACATATGAGTGTTCTATAGCACATACTGCGATATGAGTTGCCCCTAGTTGTCAGGGAGAGCTCGGAAAGAGAATGGGTGTTCATGATGGAATGACTAAAAGCTCTAGAGTTGAGACCAAAGACAATGCCAGTCACTGTGTGGTATAGATGTTCTTCCTACATTCCCATCCAATTATTGGCCTCTTAGCAGAGTGCAGAGAACCATACTCCTATATGTGCCAATTGTAATTGCAATTCTGTGGTAAAGTGTTAGAAGGAATTACACAGTTCTGTAATATTGAAAGTTCGAGGAGGAAAAATTCCTAGGAGGGCAGAACCTCTACGAAACCCTTTTTAGGAGAAACTGTTTTGCTCACTGCAGTCTGGCTTTTGCACTCTCCATTCAGGCATCAGTGCAATTATGAAGTGGGCAGTGCTTGGGGGTGGGGCTGGCGCGGCAATGACCTGAGAAAAATGTTGGGCACCTGATTTTTTTTTTTTATTAAGGAGCAGAAGTAGTTGCGGCTCACACCTCAAATCCAATAATTTATAAATACTACGGGGCAGATTTATGTTTCCTGGCGCATCCCTGCAAATCAGTAGGGATGCGCCAGGAAAGATGCGTCACGCAAGTTTACCCTTGCGCCACCCCAGATGCGCCGCATTTACAATGCAGCGCATCGTGGCGCAAGGATAAACAGATGCGTGACGCATCTGATGGCGTAAGGGCGGCGCATTGCTGGAGTCGCGTCGCAAGCACGACGCAACTCCAGCAATGTTTAGGGGCTGCCCATACCTCACATGCTGCGTCATGCCTTACGCCTGCTTCAAGCAGGCGCAAGGTTTTGACGCAGCAGCGTCGGAAAAGTGACTGAGTGAAATCTTGTAGATTTCACTGCGTCACTTTTCCGAGGCTTTTTCCGATGGAACGCCCACCCTGCATACATTAAACCTGACGCAGGTTTAATGTAGCGCAGGGCTTTACAACGTGACGCATCACCCTAGATGCGTCACGTTGTAAATAAGGCGCAACATGGCGCATGGTTTACGCCGCCGCTGCGTCACAAAAGTGACGCAACGGCGGCGTAAAAGTGGCGCAAGTCTAACATAAATCTGCCCCTACAAGAGTAACTCACACCTGCTCACAGCAAAATCTTTGTTAATCGGGGGTCCCAAGCCTCAGCATATAACAAACCTTGACCATTCCAATGGAAGGAAGGCAATGATGGCTTGGGTAGCCGAAGTTCAACCGAGGAAATATTGAAGTTTAAAGAAGAGGTGCCGGGAAGGAAAAAAGAAAGACTGCAAACTAACAAAGGATTACTATCAACATGCCTCCCCAAATCCTACATTGTTACAAGAATAATCCTTTATACCTCTAAAGAAGCAACCGTATGTCATTTTCCCTTAATGAGGTGTCAAACAGCACACTTTAATTTCTGATTGCGCCCATGTGTGAATTATAGATGAAAGAATTCTGCAACGCGCACATTGTTTATTATCCGAAGAAATTGTTTTTTTTTCTAATGTATTGTGTTTGAACGACGACTGCTGTTGGTTACGTCCTTTGCTTTAATGTCATGACATTTAGAAAGTAGACACCTGCGACGCAACCAAGGTCGCGCGCTTCTGTTATCTGAGAGGGTGATTTAAAATCTTAAAGTCGCTCATCAGAGTTCACGGTCTAGTTCCTCTTGGGCAGTAAATTCATCATATCACTATTTCTCGAAAGGTGCAGCCATTTAGAAATGTGGCATCTCCACGGAGAGGAGTTCCGATTGCTGCTGCGAGCCGTGGCTGTCGTCACATTTCAGCTCTAATGCGATTCTGGCCTCTTCCATGGTGAAGTTTACCCCCTTGAGTTGCTGCATGCTCTCACCCCACACGTCCATAGCAGCACAGCAGCGCGTCATTCTTCACCGCCCATTGCCAAACATGGCAGCTAGAACTGGAAGGGGGCGCTGAAAGAATAAACCTCAAATTAGGTGGGGTTGAGATGCACCAATTTCGTGAACCATACCATAAACTGATCTACAATACATTTCAGAGTCTCAGTCTGTATTAAAAGAATGATAAATATTCCTTAGATATATTTACTGTACTTAAGGTCATCCCAATATCATTTCTTAGAACGAAATACTCAACATGCATCCGACTGTCCGCAGATCTTCAAGAAAGCTGGAGAAAAAGCCTATGGAGGATAAACAACCTTCTGTCAACAACTGAGTTACTTTCTCAATCGAAAGCCCAAGATCAACTACACTCGTCACATCCTCCACTGCTTTCTACAAACGTCTTAACCCTACAATCAATGTAGAAGCAGAAGATGGAGCTTAGGAAATATTAGGGACACCAACATTAAGCAAGGTAGTGGTTGTCATTTACTGATGTGCAGAAATGGAATGTCCATCGTAAATTCAAAACCTTGAGATATCCCAATCCAGTGCCAGTGGTGGCACTCCAAATGTAGAGAGATCGGCGGTCCGACCGCCGTATTACGAGTTGGGCAGATTGCCTTTGCAAAGACCGCTACTGGACAGCCAAGATCACCAGCGGACAACTGACCACCTGGTTCGCGATTGGGGAAAGGCAGTCGCCATAGGGCAGTACAGGGGATTTGCACCGCCATGCGTATTATGTGTTGCCTTTTCCCTAAGCTAACCTCAGCAGTCCAACTGCCTGCTTCAAGGTGGCAGACCTGAATGATTTGGGGTGCGCACTCACACCTTTCTTTATGATGTGCATCCCTTTTTCCAGGTCCCATCTTCACAGCAGGAGCTTCATCCTGAGGAATATGACCCAGTTTGAGACGATCTACAGGTGAGTCCTTTTCGTAACATGTACCCATTGTCAGGACTGCCCACATATGTGCCGTACTCCACAGGTATCATGCATATGTTTGCATCCGACACTTATGCAGTCCAAATGCACACACAGGCATCAATATATTTGGTAAAAGTACTCCCCACTGCTGCAAGGTTAATGCATCCACACCGCCAGCAACATCGGCTACAGGCGGGTGCGGGGTGCTTCTCGCCAGCAGTCGGACTGCAAAACTCGTGATCGGGACCTTAATTTTCTTATAATTAAAAAAATAGTAATTTGTGATTTTTAAAACGAACTTTTAGTACAAATTTTAAAGTATTTTAAATTATTTTAAAGGATACATTTTTACTCAAATTAATTAAATATTTATGAAATCTCAATGGGTTGGATTTTCAATAATTTTGATTAAGAAAGAACATTTACATATTAAATTAATAAGTGATTACATTTTGAAATGGTAATTTCTTTGATGAGTCCTGTAACATTTTATTTTATTTTTCTTGGATAATACTATATTTTTGGAATTTAATTTACATATTTATTTTACTTTATATTATTTTTTTTTTTTAAAGAATTATAAATCTTTATTTAATCCCTATAATTCAACATGGGGAAATCTCCACTCAGATAGGGAAGATCTCTGCACGTAGCAAAAAGTTAATGGTATAAGTTTGCATGATTAAATTTAGTCTTAGATGCCACTCCTTAGTTTCAGAGAGGCATTAAAGTCTACACATAGGTGTGAATTTACACTCAGAAATGGTGAACAGCAAAAGAAAAATGTGGATTTACACCTAGGTGCAAAAGTAAATCTATATGGGAATAAATTCATATTGTAATTTTACCTTTTTTAATCAGACACTACGGGCCTCATAACAATGGTGGTGGGACTGCCACCGCCAACAGCCCTTTGGTCTGACCTCTGCAATAGAATACTGGCGGTTCGACCCTATTCTGTTGGGGGACAGGCCGCCGCCTCCGACAGGACCTCAGATCGCGAAGGGGCCGTGGTTGAAACATAGCCCCAAATGGGCTGTTCATGGTGGGAACACTGCCATGTACAAGCTGCCAGAAACAAACTTTAGGTGACCCAAACAGGGCTCCCATCCCTCGTGGGCCACTGTAAAGAAGCCCTACGGGCAAATGTAGTAACCCCACTCACATTCATACACCATGCGCCATGCACCGCATTGTTCATGGCACATGGCCCATGGATGTGCAGGAAGTTCTCCTGTTCATGCCAGCTTGTGCTGTGGTCCTTTTCCCGGGCCGCAGCACAAGCCTCCGTGAAAATAAGCATCACGGCAGGCGCATCGTAATTGGGCGGCCGGAACACCGCCTGTGTGTTGGTTGGTATCCTGAACGCCCACTATCATATTAAGGCCCTAAGTGTGTTAAGGGCAATGTTTTTTCTTTTTTCTTTTCTAGCACAATCCATCACTAGGGATTTATCATGAGAAAATAAACTGCTGACTGGTTCGCTATCACATGAAGACCCCACTGCCATTGGAATTTTGACTAAATTGCTCTTGCTGGCTCTGCATGATCAGAAACAATTCCTTGCAAAAGTGATGACGAAGTCTAAATTTGGCAGGTGCCACCTGCAGGGTGGAGCAAGCACGGTTTCTGGCAACTTACTGGATTGGCAGCCGAAACACCAAACTGTAAATGACTCCCTTTGTCTTGAGTTTACAAACTCTTGTTTAAATTGAAACTACCTTTAAATTATCATAGTCTCATAAGCATTTGTTTTGAACAATATAAGCAAAAGTGTAAATGTTCCTCGTTGATTATGTGCATTCCTTCACCATCTGCTGATTTTATGTATTTTGATTGTGGGAGAAAACATCGGATTCATGTTGTAGGGGTATGTTGCTGTACAGCTGATCACCCTTGTTTACTCTTTTGCATGCCTATACTACAGCTGCAGTCAGATACTCTCATGGAGCGGGTTTCACAGACCACTTTAATTGCACTAGTGGAGGTTCGACAAGAGTGTATTTTAGCCCCTTTTTTTATTCACGGTACATATTAATGACCTAGAATCTGCCCTGACAACACTACAGACGGACTGCCCGAGAGTGGGCAGGAAAGCTGTACCAGTTCTATTATATGCAGATGACGCAGTACTGATGGCACGCACACCGATGGGCCTACATTTAATGTGAATCTGATGTGTGGTGGGAATCAAACCCTGAGAAGGATGAATCAGGTCTTAAATTGGAGAAACCGCCATATTGTTCTCAAGGCGTGGTCTAGTTGTTAACCCTGGGGCCTTTGAAACGGGACGTTGCGCGAGCGCGCTCGAACCCGTGGTAGTGCAGTCAGCTGCACCTACTCGCTGCTGCTCCTGCTGGCAAATTGCTGTTTGCACATTTTTGCTAACAATCTTTCTGCTGCTATTATTTTAACATTTACCACGCTTTTAAATTGAATTTTAAAAATGTGCCGCACTGTATTTGAATTTGATGTGAATCTGATGTCTGGTGGGTGGTGGGAATCGAACCGTGAGCGGGAGGAATCGTGTCTGAAATTGGAGAACCCGCCATTTTGTTCTCAAGGCGCGGTCTAGTTCTTAACCCTGGGGCCTTTAAAACGTGATTCTGCGCGAGCGCGCAGTGGATGCGTGCAGCGGGCGAGCCACTGGCGCACCAAAGGCAAGCCCGTCTGCGCCCATCAGCATCCCGTAGGCGTCCAGCGCCAGTTTTTACATCAAGGAACCGGCACCCAAGTGATTATCGACTGTGTTACAGCAGAGAAAGTCTGATTGCAATAGGTAAGTGTGCGAGCTGCCGCTCCCACTTCTCTCTTGCTGCTGACATGAATGGCCTCAGATGTGTTGACTGCAAATGGGCTGCTCTTCTCTCCCCATATATAGGATGTATAGTGAGGTCGGGGACTTTGGCCAGACTCGCCCCCCCGCTCCGGAATTCAGGGACTGCGAACGATCTAAAGGCAACACTCCTGAACACACGCTCTGTGAAAAAGCATGAGTTCTAAATCTTTGACATCCTAAATGACCTCAAACCTGATGTCATGTTTCTGACCGAGACATGCTTAAATGAAGGCTCCAACCCCACTATCGCGAATGCGATCCCCCCTGGCCATCTGATAATTAGAAAGGATAGGCCTGGAGGTCGGGTTTGGGGAGTGGCTATTATTTATAAAAACACTGTCTCTTGCATATTACTACCCACTATAGAGTTAGAAGGAGCCGATAGTCTCGGCATTCTGTTGTTGGTATCTGCCCATCAGTCAATTGCAGGCGTTGTAATTTATGGTCCACCAGGGCCGGCCGGCCGGTTTCTGGAGTCGCTAAGCAATGCCATTTCGCCTATTGTTGCGAAATACAAGCAATGTCTGGTACTTGAGGAGTTTAACATCCATATGCATCAACCTACTGACCCTGAGTCCTTGAAACTGTATGAATCCCTTAGTATCCTAAATTTGACCCCCTATGTCCTCTCCCCAACACATGAAAGGGGCCACATCCTCGACTAGATTTTCTCAATGGATAGGATTGAAATGGATCCATCCTCTCCTATTATCTGGTCAGACCACTTCTTACTTACTTTTAGATTATGCAAAGAATCAGCTCAGCATCAATATCAATGTAAACCACGTGCCACGAGTTTCAGGCCTTTTAATCAACTGACTTTGGAGGCATTAGCTAGAACACTCAAGATACATGTTACAATTAAAGAAAGCCAGGTAGTCCAAAGATGTGGTCCAAGATCTTAGCTTTATTTCTTAGATAGGATCCACAACAAGTTCAGATTAGGCCTTGATTAATATCCAACAATGCCCCACCAGGAGCAGCCTCCCTGCTGCTCAGCCCATCTCACCAACTGATCTTTCCTTCCACTCAAACACACTCAACATTCCGATGACATCACACAGACTGAGCAGCAAGGCAAGGACAGCAACAGAGAGTAGATGCATTATAAACTTCCTAGATTACAACACATCCCCCCCTCATCAAATTAATGAAAATATGAACATGCAAAAACAATGTATTTAGTGCAAAATGTGAAGATAGTAAAATGCAAAAACAAAGTACATTATGCAAGAAGGCCAAATAAATAAACTGTGCGAAGATAGAAAAACACACATCCCAAAAACCAATGAACTTCAAGTAAAAACTTGAAAAGATTAACATTGCTGACAAACAAATCAAGATGATAAAAAGATAAACAATATCTACGCGTGCGCACCCATGACGCACAGACCAACCAATCACACCAAGTAACCTATTAAGGGTACAACCAGACATACGTCTGAGAAGGCTCACATTAGGAGTCTTCTAACGGGCATACTGATAACACGCAGTCCAACACCTCACACGAGGTACCACTAACCCAAACGTAAAACCAGACAGTAAAGTCTGAGAAGCCATAACAAAGGTCTTCTAACGTGCACATCCACCACGCACAGGCCAACACTTCACACAAGTAACCAACACTCATGGGTAAAACCAGACAGGTAAGTCCGAGAAGCCTTAGTAAGGATCTTCTTACGTGCGCACCCACAACACACAGACCGACACCTCACACGAGGTAACCACCAACTCATGGGTAATACCAGCCAGGCAAGTCTGAGAAGACTTAAACAAAGGTCTTCTTACGTGCGCACCCACAACACACAGACCGACACCTCACACGAGGCAACCAACAACACATAATAAAACCAGACAGGTAAGTCTGAGAAGACTCACATTAAGAATCTTCTGACGTGCGTACTCAAACACACAGACCAACACCACATGGCAAAGTTAACAAAACATACACTAACACAACCAAAGACACCATACTCACTTTCTCCCTCTTATTCAACATACTAAAAACAACAAGGACAACCCTCATAATCACCAACTCACAGGAAACACATATCGTTTCCCCTACCACGCCCATTTATGCATTACTGTGCAGTAACATTCGCAGGACTTGGAAGGTAACACAAACACCCTCCTCTTCTGCAAAAAGCACTGGACCTAGGACCTGCGTAATGCCTTACAACATATACTAAACAAAGTTCACTCATCATCACGAATCCTAAAAGAGAGCATGGAAAACAACACAAAAGAATAAGGAAGGTCTTAGACAATATAGCACAGGCTCAGATAACACATTGAAGAAAAGTCACAAAACAGTCACGTGACCGGTGAGCGATCTCTCACCCGAGGGTCACCATCCAACAGCTCAAGAATTGTTATTATTTTCCTTGCGCTACCCCGATTGAGTCACAAAATACGTTCCTCCAATGTTGTCGCTAAAGAAGAATGCCAACACGCACTCCGGCGCTACCAAGCTCATGGGTGCAGATGCATGGAACGTGGTTGGCGAAATTAACTACGGAAAACTCAGCCAATCTCAAAATGGCGGCACGCCATGACACGCCGCGCCGGGTGGCTCACAACCGCAACGTGCTTCAAAGTCCCAGCAAGCATCACAGTGGACGAAAGGGAGAGCACGTCACAGAGAAGATTCCATGAGTGATGAGAAACATGCATGCTGTCCAAACCAGCTCCCAGGTAAGCGCGTGTCTTGTCACTTTTGAAATTTAAAATGAAGGCTTCGGTTAGGCAACGCCGCAGCAAAATCCAGTCCCAGCACATTTCCCCATGAATAAAAACGTTTGAAGTTGGGACCAAAATACCGTGTAATTCCAACACTCCTCCGTTCAGACACCCCCCGGTCACTTCCCAAACCTTGCATGTGACTCGAGCACCGGGACTTGCGCTGTGCCTCTCAACCAACAGCTTATAGATCCATTACATCCGATGTAGGTCGAGGCAGATCGACACTCCTCAACACTATACCACGGTAATAACAGCTTTCAAAGTTTCCGCCATCATCTGCATCTCTAAATTGATTTCATAACTAGTCAGGAGAGTCAGTCTTCCACAGCATGCAAACGGTCTCGTCGCGTTGGGGCCAAGCGTAGCTCGACGAACATGAATGTCACAAACACTGGGGCTCGAAAAATACCCCCGAACACCTCACTTCACAAGGGACAGTTCGCAGAACTTGACAGCACCAAGACAACGGTCGTTCCAGATCCAAATCAGCTAACTGCTTAGGGTCAGCTTTTACAGCACACACTACAAGGAGACAGTGGAGGAAAGTCTTAAACAAACTGGCACTTACTGGTTGGGGCGACCGATGAAAAGGTCACTGGTGGGGCATTTTTAGGGTGCCAGGTTTGTCCACTGGTTGTAGTTTCTTCAGTTTCTCCGATTTAAAAAGTCCAAGCTTCATTAAAGTTGCACGCAGGTTCGTAAAAAATTGATTCCTTCACCTTTAAAAGTCCAATCAGCACGCAGGTACTTCTAACTCGTCGCCAGTGTTACAATTAAAGAAAGCCAGGTAGTCCAAAGATGTGGTCCAAGATCTTAGCTTTATTTCTTAGATAGGATCCACAACAAGTTCAGATTAGGCCTTGATTAATATCCAACAATGCCCCACCAGGAGCAGCCTCCCTGCTGCTCAGCCCATCTCACCAACTGATCTTTCCTTCCACTCAAACACACTCAACATTCCGATGACATCACACAGACTGAGCAGCAAGGCAAGGACAGCAACAGAGAGTAGATGCATTATAAACTTCCTAGATTACAACAATACACCCTATCTCTTTTAGTGGCCACCTAAAGAGCAATGTACTCTCACTAGAAAATTGGCTCGAGATGCACGCGAATGACCTCGCCCCCCCCTAAAACCCGAGCAGCTAATGGCTGTAGAGCCTTGGCTCCATGGTTTACTGAGGTCCTAAGGAAAAGCAGAAGTACCTGCAAACGTCTTGAGAGAGTTTGGAGGAAGAATTTTATCCCCTCGGATAAATTGGTGTATAAATTGGCATTAAAAGCCTACTACGCCAAAGTTCGCAAGGAAAAAAATAGTTTTTTTGTCCTCAGTAAGGAACTGTTCAAAATTGTTAAAGATTTCTCCTCCCCCTATGCCACTTATAGCCTTTTTACCCTTACAAATGAATGGACGAATCTTATTGCACAGTATTTTTATAAGAAAATTACAACCATTCAAGCTTCGCTTGGGGAATCTCCCCGTGCTACGGAAGGCAACACAGGCTGGTCCCCCCCTATTGTATCCAATGTTGGAGAGACCCTCCTGCAATTCCCTCCCATCCCATTGGCCGACTCGTTGAAGATAATGAAAACGCTGATATTAGGCTCCCCCTCAGACCCCTGCCCCGCGAAAATACTGGCATCTATTGCAGAGGTGATCAACCCAGCCGTTAACCGGGTTCTGAACCTCTCTCTGTCACAGGGTTTGATGCCTGTGTTCCAGCGCAAAGGACAACATTTACATATTCTCCTTATGTCACAGATTCTTATTCACAAAGGTCCATTCATACATTCATTGGTGGGGCCCATAACACCAACACACTTCACATCCACACAAAACTCACTCGAATCTGTACACAGGAGAAGGGGCTGCTGGACAGGTGGGTACCTTATTATCTATCAGGATTAATTTTCTAACTACTTTATACACACATTCTATATACAACTTTCAGAATCCTGACTTTATCATCAAGGCACTCCACTGTTTGGTCGATGGACCAACTAGTTGGACTGGTTGATGGTAAATTAGAACCAGCTAAAACACAATTAAAGTCTAGGAAAACATTTGATATCTTCCATGATTAATTTTAAGAACCACAAAACTCATTTCTTGTTATTTCAATTTGGTTTATCTAAATCATTAATTAATCCCTTTAATCTTGCATTTATTTACTACAGCTCATAATGTGAATTTTAGATTTATGAAAGAGTAATTAAGCTTTTAGAAATTTCATTAAACATAAATTTAGGAAAAACACAATAAATCATTTACCAATGAACAGGCGACGAATAGCTTCAGATCGAATAAGGAGTTATCCGCATTCTTAGGTAAAGACTCCCTCAGACAGGCTGTCTGACCCTCACCAAGGGATCAAACCATCAGGTAAAATACAGGATATAGCGCAATATCTCTGAATATAAAAGTTCAGAAATTCAGCAATGTCCATACATCAATCCGCAGCATGGATGAATTCCACACCCAGACTGGCAGCATAGAACTAAATGAAAAATAGAAAAGTCGAAAAATTGAAAAAAGGAACAACCACCCAACAAGAACTCTCTTTCTAAGATGGTTAATCTTAGAAAGAGAGTTCTTGTTGGCAACCGCTATGGTCACTACAGCAACTGCAAAAACTGTATCCCAAACAACCTCCGTAATGACTGATGAGGTGTTATTATACTTTTCCTTGCCTTACTTCATACAAAATATGTCAACTTTAGGGGAAGACCAAATGTTCTGATTGGATAGTTCGGGGTTATTAATAGTTCATTGCACTCTTCCCAGTGCAAACTGCTTCTGCATAGTGACTTGGCACAAGAGTTTGCAAATTGTAATGGTGCTTCCGATTCCCATGGGGACCAGCAAAAGGGTCCTATTGACAGGTTCATTCTATGTCTCTTCCATGGTTCTCATACATCCATCTACTGGCTTGCGGTCAAGTTCCCAACACATCGAACTTGGCAGGGAACACGATGTCAGGAGTTCATTTTACCTCGTGATTTCCAGAGCCATCTGGGCACGCGCAGAAATCATCATGGTGGCATCTGCTTCAGAGAACGCCATCTTGAGTATTGCAGCCTAGTAGGCCCGAATGTTAATTAAGCGAAAATAGACATAACAGCAATTAATATGTAGAAATGAAAGTTCTAATGTTCAAACCCACACTAATCCCAATTTATATTAGTATCTTCCTAGCTACAGCAACATTTAAAGCGATAATACTCACCATACGATAACTTTAAGCCACAATACAATCACGAAGCAATATAAACCATGTAATTTTACTATTTCAACACAATCTAAGGTCAGTTTGCGTACCATTGTTAATTATTTAATTTTGCCATGCAATTAGCAATTTAGTCCCACATGTATTTATGTTTATCAAGGTGCAAATATTGATTAGTACCAATTCCACTTCAAACATGTTATGTAAATTAATTTTAGAATGATTACGTAATTACTTTCATGCAAATTAGAGGAGGTATACAAAATCTTGTTTTACCTGCTCCATCACCTGAGAGCTGGAAACATGGGAAAATCCTACCGCTTTTAAAGAAATCTTCAGCCGACCCTTCTGTAGCCAACAATTACAGGCCAATTTCGTTGTTGCCTTTTTTCTCCAAGGTTCTGGAGAAATATGTAAACAGGGTCGTCGCTGATTTTGTTGAGGCCAACTACATACTGCTTCCTTGCCAGTCAGGATTCAGAGCCAATATCAGAGCTGAAAAAGCCCTACTGGAAGTCTCAGAATCTATTAAAACTACACTTGACAGTGGAGGCAAGGCTGTATTGATGCTGTTGGACTCCTCCATGGCTTTTGATACCATGCCCCATGCTCTTCTTTTGCACAGATTCCAGGCCTCTGGCATAGGTGGCACGGTTCTCCGGTGGTTCACATCTTACCTGGAAAACCACCAGCAAACAGTCTGGTCTTCCCCTTTTTCGGCCCCTATCTCCACGCTGAATGTAGGTGTTCCACAGGTATCTATCTTAAGCCCCACTTAATTTAATGTGTTTATGGCCCCCCTGGCGCTTCTAGCAGAACAATACGGCACTAAAGTAATATCTTACGCCGATGATATGCAGCTACTGTTTACCTGTGGAAAGGATACGGCCCTTAATGGGAGCGAGATAAACATCTGCCTGTCAGAGGTGTTCACCTGGTTTAATCAGAACCAATTGTGCAATTCTGAAAAGTCTGAATTTTTTTTTTTGGACATAACCCGGGTGAGGAATAGTGCAAATGGTGCCCACAGAATATGTCTCCCCCTGCAAATCCAGCTACCACCGTTAAAAACCTCAGGGTGAAAATGGACGCGGACATGTCAATGAAGCCCCATGTTCAAGCAGTGGTCGGCACATGCTTTGGCCTACAGAAAATGTTGAGGAACTTCCTTCCTCTACTCCCGGTTCCACATAGGAAAACAGTAGTCCAAGCTTTGATTATATCCCGCCTCGATTACGTTAATGTTCTGTATTTAGGCCTCCCTGATTATCTTCTTGGTCATTTACAGGTGGTGCAAAACGCTACGGCAAGAGCCTTACTCATGGTGGGTCTCAGGACACATATGACCCCTCACCTGAAGTCCTTCCACTGGCTTCCGGTGCAAAAGAGGACAAACTTCAAAGTCCTGGTACTGGCTTATAAGGCCTTCCAAAATATAGGGGCCTCATACCTGAGGAACAGAATCCAGCGCTATGCTCCATCTAGAATTTTGAGGTCTTCCACCCAGCAGCTTTCGACTATTCCAAGATTCTCTCGCTCCCGCCTGGGTGGTCGTTCCTTTCAGGTGGTAGCCTCTCAGCTTTGGAACAGCCTGCCGTCATCCTTACGTCAGGCTCAGGATCTCCTCAGCTTTAGCAGAGGTTTAAAAACCTGGCTTTTCACACAGTAAAGCAGCTGTCATGTGGGTGCCTGTTTTGCCCTGTCACTGGTTCTCGTTCTCAGCGCCGGGACACTCCAGGGAGTAGCCGTGCACTTTACAAGTGCCCAGTAACATTAACACAACATTAACATACAGGCCTTGATTGATGGTTTTGTTTCTTTTATGAATGAGTTGGACTTCTCGGTGAACAAGACAAAATCGTATGTTATTGAAGTTGGCACCCTTGCGACTCGATCTAGACTTTTAAGGCAGGAGCCCACACGTTAGCTAAGGTCCGACCTTTTCTTATTTGGGAATCCTATTTGATGCAAAGCTAAAATGTAGACATCTGTTGGAGGGGAAGCTAGAGACATAAACAAATCAATGGGAGCTATTGCTAGCTATGCCCAGAGATTAGGCACTTGGTCTCCGGGGCTGATTTTAAAGCTTTACCAGTCCTTCTGTACCTCAAAGGTCTTGTATGGAAGTGAGGTCTGGGGGTACATGGCAGCTAACAAACTGCAGACTGCACAAAATAAGATTTGAGATGAATCCTGAAAGTCCCCCAAGGTACCCTGTCATTTTCCATACACGAAGAACTGGAAGTTAGGTATTTAAGTGACTTGGTGGCAGTAAAGCCTCTGTTGTTTTGGGTGAAGATCTTGTTGAATGATGAGGCAGAATTTAACCGCTTGGTCATCTCAGACTGGCTGTCACTTGATCATGCATCTACAATCCACTTGTTACAACACGTTAAAGAGACCCTCATGATCCCAGGAAGAGCAGATATTTTTCTCAAATATGACACAGTGAAGTCCCAGGATCTGTTATTAGTAAAAGAGCTGTTTTTTTTAAAATATGCCATGTCTATCAGTGAAGACAATGAGCTTAGCAAACCAGTGGTGAGAGGGCACACTCTTTTAAAATCAGTCGAGGGTATGGAGAAATATCTCTCCATTATAACAAGTACCTCTGACAGATTTTTAATAACTTGATTTAGATTTACTCAGCCTCATCATCTTTTAGCATCTCCGGCTGGCTTTGTTTTACATGTAGAGGAGAGAGGTTCCTGTGGCTGCGATGATAGTTCGCCACAGGATACCCTACACTTTGTTATTTTATGTAAATATTTTACTCACCTAAGGAGACTGTTTCTTAAGCCCCTTTTAAAAGGCATGAGTTTTAGACAATTTTATGTAAATATTTTACTCACCCAATGAGATTGTTTCATAAGCCCCTTTTAAAAGATATGAGTTTCAGACAAGCCTGTGTTGCTCTAATGTATTTGCAGCTTTTGCCGAATGATTATACGTTTTTTGCAGTAATACATTTCTTGAGAGCGGCACTCAGATTCAGAAATTCTAGATGTGACTGAGGATAGTCAGGACTTTGCGATTTTATACAAATTTTAAATTCAATTTTAAATGTATTGTTGCTGAGTTTTACATTTATTTTTTATCTGTTATGGTTGTGATCACTCCCGAATAAAGATTATTATTAATATTATTACTCTTTTGTCCTGCTGCATTTACGTAGATTTGCCTGACCACACCATATGCCAAACTGCACAAATTTGGTAGGTGATTGTACAATTCTGCATCACCAGACCAGCACAATTACAACAAGCATTCAAAATGCAATAGGTCTCGCCTTTGATTAAGTTAAAGCCATTTGCTTTGCTAATGGTATTGTATAGCAAAGCAAATGGCTTAAACTTAATGAGAGGCAACATCTATCGCATTTTTAATGCTTGTTTATTCCTGCAGTTTTTTATAGCGCAAACTCGATCTGAAGGTATTGGAGCTCTTTACACGAGCGCCAGTTACGTTACACAAGCAAACATTCATCTTTGGTAGACATGGGAGAATAAGTGAGTTGCCCAGAATCACAGGATGTTATTCCGACGCTGAGACTCGTACCTGGTTCCCCACCTCCAAAGTCGGCAGCTAAAAGGCCTACCAGCATCCCTGCACCCAATTTTGGACTAAGGTTAGACCCACTCAGAATAATGAGAGTTAACACCCAGATCACCATGATCTTCCAGAAGCAAGCGCTTGACCTATTTCCCTAAGCCTTTCGACGCTTCCATTCTGGCACTACAGCCCCGCACACCTGTGTTTAGCGTCAGTCCGCCAAACAAATGTAAGCACAACCCCGCTCCCAAGCGCCCTTCGTTATTGGCTGCGATGTAAATGCACCCTGGTGATAGGCTCAGGGCTGATTTCGGTGATGTAATTTGCTGGCAGTTTGAATGTGCAGCAGGTCGTAGGCACAAATTAGTGTCACACTAGGACAATGTGGAAAAGTGCTAAATTTGTCTGAAGTGCAGAGTTTACTAAATCCCCTCAGCTCACACGTTCAGTGGCCACTCCACTGGTCCTCCAATGTCAATGGAAAGCAACGTGCCTCCTGCTACCCCGCTCTGCTCAGATAAGGCAGAGAAATGTATTTGTTACACCACCTCCGGCATTCATTCTTGGGATTCCCGGGGGTGTTCCATTACTTCCCATGAATAAGGAATTCACCCCGCCTCTTAAGTTGTGTGATATGCTCTGGTTTCTGTTGCAAGCCATAGAAGGTCGCGGATAGAGGCAGGCAAACAATATTGTCCCACAGAAATGTGCTTCTCAAAGACACAGAATAGGCCAATATCTTGCCAGAATTAATGCAACTCCACTAAAGGGCTCTGGCAAACAGAGAAAATCCGATTCCCTTTTCCTCAATGTGCTGAAGGTTGGGATAGTTGTTTTAATAGAATGATATGCGATATCCCGGTACTGAAGGGCGTCGGCACTGGAACTTAATGAGTGAGATTTACCGGCCGATTTGTGTGGGTCGCCATACTGGAGAATTATGTGTTCTCCAAGTAAGGACAGAAGTGACAGATTTACATAGGGTATGTCGAATGGCACAGCAAATGGTGCTGACTCTTAGTACCGGAGAAGCAGGGAGTGGGGATGGCGACCGGGAAGGACTATGACCATATTTTCAACCTGCTGATAATTGGCGATTTTGGTAAGCCAAAGCTTATAGTTCGACTTTCAATCCCGCACTTTATTTCTGTCCTCTTACCGCCCGCAGCTCTCAGCTCAGTCCCCCTTTCGTTTGACCTTTTTACTCCAGCTCCTCGCTCTTTATGTTTTTCCTTTTTCCTGAATGTTATTTAATTTATCTATTACGTAATGAGTAATTTTAAGCCCCCTGTCAGCGGAAGGTCTCTTCTCAACACTGTCCTGCGATTAAAAGCTAAAGATCCTGCAGTATGCTTATTACGGGGGAAACCTCAGTGCGCATGGCACAGTCGCATGGTAGCAGTAGTTCTAACCAGAGTAGTCCATTATCCCCAGTCCATGGTCGAGTAACCCGTCCATTTCAGTTTTGGTTGCCTCACATTCTGATAAGTGTAGCGCATTAGGACTGCAAATCCCAGAATGCAAAGAAACCATTTAGCCAGCGAACTCGTGCTTGGGCCTGAAAAACTTGAAAGCAGTGGTTGAGCAGGAGGCAGGTTGGATTCGATTAGGGCCTGTGGGTAAAACGTTGACGCAAGAGGTACTGACAGAGAAAGGGTTTACCCGAAGACATGTTGGAGTTCTGAAGATACTGGGTTACCCCTGGGCAGACAGACCGCTACTGCTGTGGAACCAGTACAATGTTGGAGAACTCGGTTAGGCGATTCTGGTACGCTTCCACCAATCATATTGCAATCATCATCCGACATATATTTCGCACTTGTTGGGATAGCACCTTGGACTTTTTCAAGGCTGAAAGCATACGGTCATGAAAGCAATTACAAGTTTCACAAAATTAACGCTTTAAAATAATTACATTGGTGTATACACAATGGTTGTCACAGGCAGAGCAAACCATCGCATTGCAATTAAATTTCTGTTGCATAAAGAAACAAGCATCGATCTCTTGTCTTTATGGGGCCTTGTGTTTCTAATTAGAAACACATGGCCCCATAAAGATAAGAACGTGCTTTGCGACAGCAGCAAAGCAGGCGACCCAGTCCGGCTCGGAGGCGAAAAGTCATCAACCAAAAACCCTCATTTCCAATGGCAGGCCACCGTTTAGCGTAAATGGTGACGCCAGCCAATGGAAATGATGGGCGGAGCTTAAAGCCCTTTTCTGAAACTCCTCGTTCACAATAAATCTCGCCGAGGAGAGCAGCGCTTTGCGCTGCAACGTAACGCGGGACCTAAAAACTGTACAGAGAGACCAGTTCACTCCATCCAAATATCAGCACAAAATTGCTGCTGCACTGGAGCAATTTGTGAAATAAGGGAATTTTGGTTCCAAATCGCAGTGGCGTTACTGCAATTGATGCATTTCAGCCACAAATCAATAAAACATCTGGGATCACATGTAAGAATTGATGTTTCTGCAGCACTCTGCTAGCTTTCCATAACAGAATGCTGGGGAAAGATAAGACATTTACCTTGTGCCTGATGTACTGTTCTAGTGCAAGGCGAGAGTTGAATGCGATGAGACACACAGAGCTCAACTAATTAATATTCATGAGGAATCCAAAGGCTTAAACTAAGCAATCCATTACACAGAGAAGGGAATACAGGAATAAAAACCTGCAATGGACAGCAGACCTCGGTTTTAGCATTTTAAAATCACATCATGATGGCATTCTGGCCCGTCTCTTAGAGGCATGTTTGAAAGCGACATCTATGGGAGGCTACAGCGGTCCCCAGGACTTCCTTCTGATTCTTTCAATTTCAGGGGCATTTACATGAAAAGTGGAATTTGACAGCTTACGCATAAAAAACGATATTATGTATTTATCAAATTGTCTTTTTATATTGCTCTGAAAGTGACATTTTGGTTACTTCAAAACTTGTGATGAGGAATGCAGCAATTAAGTCAAACCGAGAGTTAGTCAGAAGAAAAGGTGAAGTAAGGGAAGGACATGTCAAAAGAGGTACGGTGTTTGCCATAAATTGATGTTCTGTGATCTTAACCCCTGAAAGGTGATTCCATTGAGAGCCTGAAGTGTTCAGTTTTCTAGAATTTCTTCAAAAGCTAGTAGTTGTGTTTGTACATTAAAGCAATGATTTCTTGCTGGTGTGTAGTGGGGAGCTAGGTTGTTTTTGTATGTTAGGACTTTTCTCTAGAAGGCTTATGAATCAGCCAATATTCTTTAGTTTGATACTGTTTCGACTGATAGCCAGTGACAGGCTTTTAGAGCAGGATTGCTGTTGTCCCTTTTATGACGGGAAAGGCGCATTATGGCTGGCTGGCTTTGTGATCTTTGTAATTTGTAATCTGTATATATTTCAAAAGTGAATTGGGGAGGTCAGATGATGTTGTGGTAATCTTGACAGACATGACAAAAGGTTATGTCATTTTCAGCCAATAGTTGGTTAGTTTGAAGTAGTAGGAGCATTTCACGGAGTGGGGACAGTTCAAGGTTGATCCCTTTGACCGATGCATTAACTCTTAGGGCGAATGACAGCTCTGAATCAAAGAGTATCCACATGTTCCTGGTTTTAAGGATGTTTGAAGGGGTTCTCAAGGCAAGGGGCAGTCAAGGAGAAATGTGACTCAGTTTATCAATCAGTATTTGTAAAGAACTGCTAATCGTCTGTGAGGGTATCCACTAAGAGGTTGCTGAGCTCAGTCGAAATGCCAGGTCATGAGTCTCTTTCTGAATTCCGCCAGCGAGGGTGATGTCCAGAGGTGGAGGGGAAGGTCATTTCAAGACGTGACAGGGAAGTGGGAGAGGGAACATCCTCCGCTGTATCTTTGACAGATACACGATGTCTGTGCAAGAGTGAGGGAGGCAGAGAGAAAGTTTCTGGATGGTTGGTGGAAGTTCATGTATGCTGTATGATGTATGCTGTGCCTAGGTCATGGAAGGTTTTGTAGGTGTGTCAGTATCTTGAATTGGCATCTTTTCTGGTCTGGACAGGGAGCCAGAGGAGGTTCCTAAGATTTAGAGTGATGTGGGTCCCTTTGGGCAGGTTGAGGATGAGTCTGGTCGCTGTGTTCTGTATTGTCTGGAGTCTCCTTCTGACTGATTCAGTTTCTCTCATTATAATGGTCACGTTCATAAAAAGCAAGGTCCCATCATATAAATGAGGACATGGTTCAGGCAAATGGCAATGTTGCTGGTAGTGCTTGGGCTGTTATCTAATTTCACATGGATTTGCATGCCATCTGTACACATTTGAATATTGACCTAGTACTGCTCTAGAAGCTGAGCCAGACGTTATACCTAGATGTTGTGCAAGATGCAAGACATACGATCTCTAAGTGACATCACATGGGGAGGATTGTTGGACAGTTCAGCTAATATAATTTAGATTTCATACAGTGGTTCAGAGGTATTATTGAATTCCGGATATAGCAGAGCCCATTATTCTTGTCCAATTTTCTTCTCTGTTTAGCCGCATTTTGTGATCGCCAGTGTCAGGCTACAGAAAGGTCGATGAGAAGGAGAGCTGTTTTCTTTGTCCATTGAGAGCAGTAGTCCTTCCTTATAGGTCTGAATGAAGGTTTGAGGTCATCGGGCGGTGGTTTAGTTCCACATAATCTTGGAGTTGATTTGTCGTCCCCTTTTCCAGGGTCTTGCTGAGGACATGGATTTTCTTGGATTTGTGGGTCTGCATTTGGCTTATTTAGAAATGAAATAATGCAGGTGTGCTCTAGGGGGTCTAGCAAGAGAGGTACTGTTGTAATCTCCTACTTGGTACGTCCCTTTTCCCCCCCTCCTTCTTCTCCCCTTGGTTCGCCCCGTTCCCTGTCACCAACATTCTATTGCACCCTTCCTCGGTTATGCTGGATCCTGTGGTGGTGAATGACCAATAAAGAAGAGTTCCTCCTTACCTGCCTTTTGGTCTTTCATTATAACACTGGCGACGTCTTGCTGTGTGGGGACGGCTCACCATCACCCCCAATTTCTTCTTCAACTCCAGCTATCGGCAGTCGTGAGCACCTCGCTGTCCTTAACATGGGAGACTCTGCTGCTTCAAATTGACAAAGTAAGACTGAGGCTGTACTGATAATAGTGGCGCTTTTACCACCTTCGCTTCGGCATTGTGAGCATCAATGACCTTGTGACACTTTCCTTAGTTTGGCCCCCAGCGCTACCTCTCCCATTTCTGCGTGACTCCGTCCGCTGCCTACGGGGGATTGGTGACTGCTTCCAGCTTTGTGAACTCCTCTGCTGTAGCCTCTTTGTGGAGTGCCTTGGTAACGGGGTCATCTTTTGCTCTTCCTTCACTTAGTGGGGCTCCTCAGTGCCGTTCGGCATCTCTCCCTCGCTACCTCAGCGCTGCCCGCTACCTGTGGCTGGCTGTCATCTGATGTCCTGTGAGCGCCGCTTCGGTGTTGCCTCCTGAGAGGTTGGCAGTCCTGTTTGCATTGTGGACAGGGGCGAGGGAGTCCCTATGGTTATTGTGCCTGTCAGTGGCCCACTTTCGGCATTGTTACATCTTCCTGACTAGAGCCGCCGCATTCCAACTCGAGCGCCTGCAGCTGTTCTGTCACAATTACACCCCTCAGCTGAGGTAATAGGGGGTGCGTTTCCGATTTAAGCCACCAGGTGGCAGCGTGGCTCTTCCAATTGCTCCGGTTGTGGACAGATATTCATTTAAACAGCTCCGGGTTGTCTCCTACGTATTTGCAACACAAAGCAACCAAGAAGCTACGAAATTCCTCCATCAAGTTTCGGTTCTGTTCTTTTCGCTGATAGGCACAGCTCTTGAGGTTTCCCTGCCTGTCGATTCACGCTGATGGGCACAGCTGCTCTTAGAGGTCGTCACGGATGGGCAAAATTGTTATTAACTTGGTTATGCCTGTCTGCTCACGCTGACAGGCTCAGCTTGTCCGTGGCTAATATATCAGTCACACGCTTTTTAGGTTTTTCCTGGCACTTTCTACAGTGACTGCAGTGTATATTGGGGGATTCTGTTCTTTGGTCGCTTGCTCAATGTCCAAGCTTGTACCTTGATAATTTCATTTACTGCTCCATTCTGTTGATGTGTGCAGGGGGTTTTGAAAAAAGGGGGGGGGGGATTACAAAGCTATTGCGTGAATATTGTTTAAGCTCCTCTGCATACAGACTAATTTTTGCATTGTCTTGTGGTGGTATCTTACTGCTCTCCATCCAGTATTGTTAAATTATGGCAGCTGCTAATATGTCGCAGCCCCCACCTTTCCTTAACGAGGCAGGAGAGCCTACTCTGCCTTGGAAACAATGGTTTGGGTTACTGGAGTCATATCTAATTGCTATTGGGGGGGAGAAATTTTCCCATTTACGTAAGTTACACACCCTGTTACACAATTTGGGCATTGAGGGACGCAAAGTCTACGATGACATTTCTACTAATGCTGAAGGTGGAAGTGACAGTGATGAGGATGAGAATGTGTATATGGTGGCAGTAAACAAACTACAAAAACATTTCAGTAAGAAAATAAACGTAGTGTTAGAGAGACACAAGTTCTTTTCAAGAACGCAGGGCAAAAGTGAGAAGGTTAAACCATTTATTGCAGCGTTAAAGGGTCTAGCGAACACATGTGAGTTCGAGTCACTTCAGGATTCCCTAATCAGGGACCAATTGGTCAGGTGCACCAACAATCATAAGATTCAGGAGAGGCTCCTGGTGGCCAATCCCAACCTCAAGGAAGCCATTGATATAGCAGTAGGGATTGAGCACACGGCAGATTGTATGGTTGAAATGAAAGGTGAAGGGGGCAAAACCATGGAGGTCAATGCCATAAACAAAGATCACAATAGTAAGATAGCGAAAACCCCTCTTCAGGGAAATAAACTCAAGTGTTATAGGTGTGGGAGCCCAACACACCTAGCCAATAACCCTATATGCCAAGCACGTTCGGTGGTCTGCCACAAATGTGGGAAAAAGGGACATTTGACCAGGGTTTGTCATGATCAACGCTCCAAAGCGGTGTTGGAGATCGAGCCTCAATTATTTCCTGATCCCAAGTTAATTTTTCAACTGAAAGACAAGTACAATACTGATAAATTTCCCTCTTGCAACATTACCCTGGACAACAAAACCCTATCTGTCTTTGCTGATTCATGTTCCCCTTACACCCTTGTTGATGCCACGGTATTTTCTCAACTGTTTCCCTTATGGGAAGAAACTGTACAGCCTCCTGACATCCAACCAGGAGGCTACAATGGGGACCCCATACCACTATTAGGCATGACTACTAAGGAAATAGGGTTCAAAGGAAGGAACACGGTGGGCAAGATATACATTACCCAAAAGGAGTCCAATTTGTTGGGATGGAAACACCAGAGGGAACTCGGGATTAAGTTAGACCCCAACAGTCCCGATCAAGTCCTCTTAGTGGATCCCTCGGTGGGAGGAATGGAGGTTTGCAATGATTTCCCCAAAGTGTTTTCTGATAACCTAGGATTACTTAAGAATTATCAACATTCCATCAAATTGAAATCCAATGCCAAGCCTGTAGCACACAAAGCCAGACCCATACCACATTTAATGCAGGTTCCCCTTCAAAATGAGCTAGACAGATTGCTGTCATTGGGGGTGATCGAACCCATAGAGTGTTCACAATGGTTGGCCCTCATTGTTCTTACCACCAAGGCCACCAGTAAGGACATCAGGCTGTGTGTAGACCTCAGGGACCTTAACCAGAACATATGGGTAGACAGGCACCCCCTCCCACGTATTCATGAGGTGCTTACTCTCATTAATGGGGCGAGTTGTTTCAGCGTTCTCGACTTATCCTCTGCCTATCACCAGGTGGAGCTTCATCCTAACTCACGGCATTTCACGTCCTTTGTGACACCCCTGGGTGCCTTCCAATTCCGTCGCATGCCTTTCGGCTTGGCTTCAGCTGCTGCTGCCTTCCAGAGGATCATGCAGCATGTCTTGAAAGACCTTCCCAGAAGTCTCTGTTTTCAAGACGACATACTAATCTACGGGAAGGACTTAAACGAACATAATGTCACCCTCAGGATGGTCTTGTCCAACTTGGAAAAATCAGGGCTCACTCTAAAAAAAGAGAAATGTCGCATTGGGGTGGGATCGGTTGAGTATCTAGGACACACCATCTCTCAAGATGGTATCAAACCCAAAATAGACCTAGTTAAGGCGATTAGGGACACTGAGGCCCCTAAAGGTATTCAAGACCTTAAATCATTTTTGGGCCTTTCCGAATATTATTCAAAATTTGTGAGGAACTATTCCTCAATAGTGGAACCTTTACGTAACTTACTCAAATCCAGGACATCGTATGTGTGGTCCGATGCCTGTCAGGAGGCCTTTGATCTTGTCAAAGAAAGCATAATTTCTGCACCATCGCTGGGTAGGTTTGACCCTAACAAAACCACTATCCTTTGCACTGATGCAAGCAATAAAGGGTTGGGGGCCAGCCTCACCCAAATGGGGGAGGGTAAGGAACACATTGTGGCCTTTGCTTCTCGAGCTCTAAAGGGTGCTGAAATCAACTACTCAGTGGTAGAGAAAGAAGCACTAGCTTGTTTCTGGGCGATCAAACACTTCCGCTTCTTTCTGTGGGGTATTCCTTTTACTGTGAAGACGGACCACAAACCACTAATGTTTGCTTTCACCACCAAAGGGGCCAACAAAACCACCCCCAGAATTGCTAGATGGATTTTGGGACTGGAAGGCTACAATTTTTGTGTGAGATATATGCCAGGTCATCAAAACACTGTTGCTGACTTCTTGTCACGGTCTCCATCGGAGGGAGATAGTGCTCCTGTTAGCTGTGAATGTGATGATGTGATTTTGCAACTTACATGCTTAAAAAAGGAAGAATGGAATGACAGTATGCAAAATGATGCAGAGATGTGTTCAATCAAAGAGTTCATCAAGAATGGTTGGCCCGAAAACAAGAATGATATTCCTACCAGTTTAAGTAAATTCTGGGATGTCAGAGTAGAACTCAATATACAAGGTAATGTGGTTTGCAGAGGGGAGAAAGTGATTCCACCGGAGAACTTGAGAGAGAAGATTGTGGGACTTGCACACGTAGGACACTTAGGACGTAGCCTAACCAAGAATAAAATCAGACTGGAATATTGGTGGCCAGGTATGGACGCCATGACGGAACAGGTGGTGAGAAATTGTGTAGACTGTAGCCGGAGTGACAAAACTCACCAGACTCGCAGGCCCCCCCTTTCTCCTGTCGAAGTGCCTGATCGTCCATGGTCAAAGTTAGCCTTGGACATCATTGGTCCCCTCAACCTAAGAACATTGAAGGAACGTTTCATCCTGGTGCTAGTGGACTATCACTCAAGGTGGTTGGTCTACAAATGTGTCCAGCAAATCGACACAAGAGTCCTCATACAATTCTTAGAAAGTGTGTTCTTTGAGGAGGGGTTACCTGATACCCTTATAACAGACAATGGAGTACAGTTCACTTCGGACAATATGAAAGAATTTCTGTATCACCGGGGTATCACTCACCTCAAATCTGCTTTGTACTGTCCCCGTGCAAATGGGTTAGTGGAAAGGATCAACCGGTTGTTCAAAGAATGTTTGCAGAGGGCAGAAGTAATGGGGACACCAGCTAATTCAGCGCTAGTGGAAACAGTATGGGCCTATCGCACTTCTCCAAACAGTGTTACTGGGGTTTCTCCGTTCACCTCTCTCAAAGGAAGGATCCCGAAGACTAAACTAACTCCACCAGTAGGGCCAAGAAAGGACGCTGGTGTAGTAAACAGAGGTGAAATCTCAAGAAAAGTCGAAGAACACCAAGCTAAATACAAAGTCAGATACGACCAGACCAAACATGTAAAAACACAAAGGTTCAATGAAGGTGATTGGGTCCGGGTGGATTTACCAAAAGCACGCAGGAAAGAAGCGTCAAGATTTTCGGATCCGTACAAAATAATTAGTGTTGGTAAGAATGTAGTCCATCTGGACAATGGCCAAACATGGAGCATGGACAGAATCATTCCTTATGGGCAAGGGGGTGGCTTCGACAACGATAGTAACCCAGAGACAGAGTCACAAACTCTCAGTCACAGAAGATCTCTGAGAACAAGGAGATCACCGGTCTGGACCAGGGACTACTGTGTAAATTGATATATTGTAAAATGTTCTTGTGTTCCCTCTTAGCCTGGCTGTTTTACTGCTTACATTGTTATGGTAGTGACCTCTCGCTGCCTGTTGATACTGATACTGTCCCGTCCCTGATAACCATCTTTTTCTCTTTCCCTTTCTTCGCCCTACGCAGGGAGGTGTGTTGTAATCTCCTACTTGGTACGTCCCTTTTCCCCCCCTCCTTCTTCTCCCCTTGGTTCGCCCCGTTCCCTGTCACCAACATTCTATTGCACCCTTCCTCGGTTATGCTGGATCCTGTGGTGGTGAATGACCAATAAAGAAGAGTTCCTCCTTACCTGCCTTTTGGTCTTTCATTATAACAGGTACAATACAACTTTAAACGCCTGAGAATCACAAGGAGTGTGCATTGTCACTTACAAGCACAATTGATAATTGCAAGACAATTTTGTACATTGAGATTTGTCTCTCTGCAATTGCAAAGGCAGTTGCACTGTGCAGGTGCCTTGTAAATTCAGAGCTTGTTCATACCCATTGCGCTATGCTTCCAGTGCTCGGCTTTGCCTTAAAAAATCATTGTTTTCTGAGAATTTTTCTCTTTTTCTCTTTAATGCAACCAATTAGTTCAACACACGAGATAGCACCAATTTTAAAAGTAAAGACCATAACTGGTAGCATGGACCTGTCCCCAAAGAAAGACCTGGCAACCCGTCAATCAAGGACATTTCTGTGTCGGAGAGCACACATATTTTGATCACTGCAGAATGAGAGGATCACAGATAGATGGAAGAAGGGATTCAATTAATCATTTAGTCATAAATACACATGAACATTGGATTTTTTCATGAGGCACATTGCATTCATCCCAGGCTCTATCTTCTTTCTTTATTTATTGTTTTCACTCTTATTCTCCCCAGTTCTCTTTTTCTCCATCAATAATAATCCACCAAGGAAGTACAACTGCACCGCTTGCCTCCCAGAGAGGTATTTAAGCATGAAAAGGGCATTTTTCTTCAAAATGAGGTACAAGTGCAAAACCAAGTGCCTTCTCGCAGGATTTATTGAGGCAAAGCACCAATGTTTCCATTATGAGCTCTTTCAAAGATAAATAGCTCTCTAAAATCACAGTGGGCTGGCACTTGCTATATAATGTGTCAGTTCCGGAGACCGTTTCTTAAATAAAACGAGTTAAAATCTGTTTAGAATTGGTTTTTGTTCACAAAGCAAATATATCCCCCTTCACGGGGCCCTTTTTGTCAAATCGTTTAGAAAAGAGTTTTTTTGGGGGAATGCATAATAAAAACATTATTTGCTATTTGGCAGGAAAAGAAACCAAAACCACAAAATCGGAAAAAGACGCAGCGTAATACACAGCTTTGTGGTAAGGCCTCACAAAAAGTGTAGTTGAACAGCATGCAACCGAGTTACTCCTGATAAGTGTCTCAGGGGTTAAAGGGCCAGTCACGATTACAACGTCTGTAGGTGTGCTGTGAGTTCTGATTTTTCACCTGGATACTTTTCCTGCTCAAAGCAGGCAAAAGTCGTTCCATATACCTCATTGAAATGGCAACAAGCATTTGCAATGCAATAGGTCTTGCATTTACGAACGTTTGAGCTATTGACATTGTAAATCACAATTCCTTTTCTTTATGTATTGTTATTAAAGCAGATAAATAAAAGCCATTGTCATTTACAATGCCAATAGCTTAAACTCTCGCTAATGCGAGACCTATTACATTGCAAAATCATTCGGCACCCGTGCTATATTTTTTGGGTGTTAGGGGAGTGCGTGTCCTGCCTGCAACAGCAGGCAGAATAAACTATTTGAGACAATAGTGCTCTGAGGCTGTAATTAAAGCCTACCAAGTAACAGCACACATAACGAGGGAGCCGCCATGGGAGGTTACAAAACGAGACAAGGCGGTTCTAAGGAGGGACTACTAAGCCTATTGACCAATGAACAGCCACAGTTTACAATGGACAATGAGAAAAACCAATGAAAAATATGGGTGGAGAGTGGGCAGAGCCTCAAGTCCCTACCTGAATACAGCATACCTTACAGAGCAGTGCATGCGTTGCCTAAGCTTGACCCAAAGAACATTCAGAAATTAGTGTTTAAATAATGCCCCCCTTGTGTTATTCCACATAATATTGTAATGAGTATAATCCTCCAATCTAGAACTGCAGATGCTTGTATCAGAAACCCTGGGGATGAGGAGTTGAGGGATTAATTCCAGGCCATTCATCATAGGTTACCATGAGTGAAATTCGAACCCCGGATTGGATGCAATACGGTCCGGATCACTTATTGTCCCTGTGTCTAAAAATGTGCAATGGAATCTGGTGCTCAAGTGAAGTGCTCTAATGACCTTGGTTCGGCAAAAAAGAAAAGAAACACAAATACATATTAGCAATAGTTATCTTATATATCTGAGAAAAAAATAGAATAGTTATGCAATGAGCAATGAGCTGGTATTTTGTGTGGGTGACAACAATGGCTTGAAATGTAAGAACATGGACACTGGTAGATTGCTTTTGTTGTTTTAAATTAGTTTTTTTTGGAGCCACATCATAGAAAGAGGTAATGAACGTATTGGTGAACTTGGTCTTCTCTCTGCATAGTTGTTGAGTCTGCATGGACCCCACACTCCCTCGTGACCATTAGATCACCAGCCAGAAAACCTCAACACCTTCTGGTGGACCTATGGCCCCAAGGCGAAGATGGTTACTACCAAACAATAATTAAAAATAAATAAGATAGCCTGTTCATCTGCTCAGAAATGGGAAACTTCAGTGGTCTGAAGGTTAGTACTGACAGAAATGATAAGACTTTTCATAAATGATCTCTCACCAGGAATTGACTATAACATTCCTCATGGTACGAGTTCACCTACGAGATGGGAGAATGACGAATATTAACATTCGGAAAGGAGAACTCTTTTGCAACTTCCTAAGTATTGAATCTATCCAGTTGTAAGAGGAAAACTTTTATGTTGCTCACTCAAATACTTTCTAAAGAGAAAACATACACAAACAAAACACTTTACTTCAAGGTTACAGTCTAGCATTTTTTTAAAGCAGTAATTCACACTTTCTTTCTATACTTTTCAAATGTTTACTCAGCGACGTTTTAAGGCATGTGCAAAGTGGGCTCTGGTACAGCTCCCCATTCTTTCAGGGGCCCAATGATAAAGCCAGCTCTGTTGAAGTGTAATCAATGGGCCGGAATACCATTTTTTACAAAAAGGATCATTAGGAACGTTTGATAAATGGTAGAGGAGGCCATGAAAATCAGTTTGGGCAGAGAAAAGCGTGTGGTCGGTCACTACATCATATCCCAGAAAAGTTAGCTCCTTTGCATCATGGTACATGCAGTCCATGATTTGTGCTCCCCTCAGTGTTGACTGTAGTGTTACACTGCAGACAACACGGACGGGAGTGCAAATCATAGACTGCTCAACACCGAGAGGAGCACAAATCATAGACTGCATGTACCATGATGGGAAGGAGTAAACTTTTCTGGGATATGATGTAGTGTCCGGCCACACCCTTTTCCCTGCCCAAACTGATTTTGTTGACCTCCTTTACCATTTATCATACATTCCTAATATTCCTTTTTGTAAAAAATAGTATTCCTGCCCATTGATTACACTTCATCCGCCCCGAGCAAAAGAATACAGCTGGAGCCGGAGAGCAGGTGAGTACAGCTCAGGTGCTGGAGATTACGGCCCGGGTGCGGAGATTTCGACCCAATTGCGGACGTAAAGATACGACTCATAAATGACCTCTGTGAATACCAAAAGTCCTAAGGTCAGACTTTTGTCTCAGATTGCCTTTGTGGATCAGGCCCGTTGTGTTTATGTTTCATGCAACATTCATTAAAAAAACATTCTTTTAGATCAAAACCGGACCTCATATATGAAAAATGGGAGGGTGTCTCCTAGATTATTTGCAAAATTAGTGGGTGCTGCTGTGTTACAATGTTGAAAACACACATCACTATCCCAGACTATTAGATGTGAACACATTTATAATGTGGACGAGTGTGCCTGTGCATACTCAGTGACTGGGCCAAAGACAGCATGAAAGAGCTGAAACTAGATCATGAATTCAAAGCTGTTACAAACAGGGGCACCCTTAATATGATTGGCCCCAGGCCCCTAAAATCCTTAAAATGGCCCCATGTTCAGCCATGAAAAGGGCAGTCCTGTTTGAAGTTCACAGCACTGCAAGTTAAGGGTGTTTTGAGTATTATCAGTCCTCAACACTGTTACTTTTCTGTTATAAGGGGTCTTACCATTCTCTATCTCCGTTAGCGGCTACAAACATTTCAGTACTTTATCAAACAGAAGCTCTTAAAATCGTAAAATTCCTCACAAGCACAGTTCGGATAATTTCCAAAATGCAGTAGTCACTATAGCATCTAAAGAGAAGGTAAATAAGCTCAAATGACAATAGAAAATGTCCCAAGTGAGCCCTGCTGGCCCCAAGTGCCATAGAATAAAACCCCAGTGCACTTAGCTGAATAGAAAGGAGAGCACCATCTTCGCTGGCCTGAGACTGATTCCTGTATACTCCACAGAGAAACTCCTGCATTAGTACCATGACCAAGGACCTCGCTCCTTCCCACACGCAGTCGTTAGCCCGCGTACATCCCCACCAGTGTCCCCCATGGTCTGCTATCTTTCTCTCCGTAGTGCGCCTGCGACCCTATGGGGCTGCATGCCTGCCCTCCATTGGTAAGGACACACACTCATATTGTCATGTGACACTGTTTACTGATATATATGTGATATGAACATGTACACACTTAATATGCTGAAATTTACCTACCAAGGACTGTAGAGCTCTCACACTGTTGGATTGTTGTTCTTTCTATCCCTTCTCACTCTCCTAGCCTCTCCTCTTCCCCTCCCTCCTCTCTTCTTTACCTGTACAGCGGGAGTCCACTTGCTTTATCCTACCGTAACTTTGTAATATGCGAAATGTGCTGACTACCAGTGTAATGCTTATAATGTATCCTGACAATTTAATATGTAAGCACTATGGTTCACAATGAAAAACATGCATTATGTTGCATCAATTTATGTACCAATCCCGGTATTGGCTTCACTTTTAATTGTTGATGCACTGCAATAAAAATTTAGGGGCATATCAGCAACAACCGGCGATAATTATCGCTAAGCGCACATAGTGCTAGGATAATTATCGCCGGCTAGCGTGGATTTTTATCGCTGAGATAGCGTGCTATTAGCAACACTTATCTCAAAAGCGATAAAAATCCTAGCGCTAACTGCCAAATGTGTGATTATTTCTGGAAACCCAGCGATAATCCCACAGAGTTTTGCGATAGCTTGCTGATAGGGCCTCACATACTTAGCCATGATATCCACCTTCCATTGGATATCATGGCTAAGTCAGTTTCAAAGCAGGCGTAAGGAAAGTAGCGATAACAGAGGTTATCGCTACTTTTCCTGTCGCTATGCTGCTTTGCGTGAGCCTTGATAATAGGACAAATGTCTCTTAGCGACATTTCTCCCATTTATCCTGGGGAGGAACGCCCACTTTGCATCTCATTAGAGATGCAAAGATGGGCGTTAAGGGAACTGGAGATAAGGCAAGGTTTCGCTTTTCGTCCGAAAACAGACGCAAAAGCGGCGATAATTTTTTAACGCCTGCTTGCTAATATTCCCCATATACTTTTAAAAGGTACCATGACCATGAGGAGAGGCGCAACCTCTGCTCAATCCTGTTTTTTCTACATGCATAGTATCCAGAAAGGGTTAGCGTGGTCCTTATATATGACGCAGGTCCACCAGCCAAGAGTTATAGGTCTTGCAGGAACGTTCACAGGTATCTTCCAGGAAAAATTATCTCACCTTTGCACCTCAGGAAGTATGGCAGTCTGTCATTTGTTTAAGAAAAACTGCAAAGATAAATTACTTAAGGCATATGAAATCTTCGCATGACTGGACTCTATACATTTAGCCTGGTTCTCAGAGTTGTAGCGCATGTCTACGTCAAAGAAATGAGTATCAGTCTCCAGAATTCCGCCCCTGCTCTGTCTAGGAACCATACCTGGAATGTCATTAAATCCACCCACCTGTTGAATTTAAGGAGTTTAACTGCATAAAGTAAATACATTAGGTGTGTATACCTGCACTTGCTGCACTGTGCAATCACTCTAACCTTTTGCTTGCTGCCCCTTTAAAGAAGTAAATATTTTTTAATAAAAAATGGTGGCAGCATGTGTACTTTTCTACCGAGTATGTTTGTATGAGTATTGACTGCAATATGAGAGAGCACATTGCTCATGAACTGTAGGGGGGTTATGATCCTAATTAATTTATTGGCTAAACCTAATCTAGGGCCTCAGAGTTCTATTTCATGCAGTGTACACAGCCACTGACCTCCTACTTAGATGGTCCCATGTTTGTTCTGCTGGAAACCTCTGTCCTGTAGTTGTGGGACGAAGTGTTTACAAGATCCCCCTTCATTGAGATTTAAGGTAAATTACTATGGTGTGGGTTGAGCTTTTTTACTGGCTGCATCCACAGCATGAACAGACATAGTACATACGCTGTGTGCTTCCAAAAGGTAATTAACATACAGACTTTAAAGGTGGTTGTTTTCTACCTATTATATTTGTATGTTTATGTAAATCTGCTTAGTAACGAGAGGTTAAATTATTTTTATTAGTTTTTAGATTAAATCCTCTAACCAGGTATGAGAGCTGTTTTTCCTTTTTTAGCTCTAAATACATCAGAAACTGAGCTTACGCTAACATAAGTTTTGTTTACACTGTCTTCCACCTTGAATGACTGTCATATTGCACCATGTGATGACTAGGGTTGATACTTCTTGTTCTGAATAAATGATTGCAAGCTTTACATTAATAAAGGTGGAAGCGTTCTTAGAGATTTTCCTTTACGCTCTACCTAACCAAGCACATCCCAACGGTCCCAGGCTATTATTTGTACAATGTATCAACTAGCATGCTTGCATGAACTCTGAGAATGACTAAATCCAATATAATACTGTTATGAGTTAAAAGTTAAACGCTAAAATGTATTCTGTAGTAAAATATTTCTTCTCGCTTGTTTCTCATTGGTGCAAACTCTGAGAATCATGTACTTGTATAGCAATGAATGAAAGTCATTGTCTAAAGTCCTATAAAAGGACGTGCTTTTCTCGAATATAGGTCAATACTTCGCAAACTAAAACAATGCATACTTTTACAATGCATTTTTATAAAATGATATAAAATGTCTTTTCAACGGATCCGAAATCCCCGCATTCTTTTACAACGCATTTATTTTAAATAACCCCCAACACTACGCTAATTTCTACATCCATATACACTACCCTACATAACACATACTCCACAATACTACCCTAACCCCTCAAACATTACCCCCAGCACGACCCTCCACCTTCCCCCAATCTGGTCCCTACATGCAAACACTGCCCTGCACAATCCCCCAACACAAGCCTAAACCCTAAAACACTACCCTACACTGCACAAACAACACAACGCTTCCCTAAACCCTAAAATACTACCCCAAGCACGACCCTGCCACTACCTCCAGTCCGCTCTGTACACTGAAACACTACCCTGCACAACACTCCAACACTACCCTAAACTCTAAAACACTACCCTACACTACACTAACACCACAACACTACCCTAAACCCTAAAACACGTCCCCCAGCACGACCCTGCCCCTACCCCTAGTCCGGTCCCTACACTGAAACACTACCCTGCACAACCACCTGACACTACCCTAAACCCAAATACACTACTCTACACTACAAAAACACAACTACACTACCCTAAAACCTAAAAGACTACCCCTTGAACGATCCTCCCCTACCCTAAACTCTTAAAAACTACACAGCCCCTCTAACCTTTCTCACCAAGCCTGGTTCCTCTCTTCTCCGGCTTCCCTGCGTCGTCAGAGATGCACGGAGTCTTGAAAATGGTGAGTATGCAGAGGCAAACGCATCGCGCATGACTACGACCACCCTGGCCGCGTATAAACATAAAAATAAAAAAAGTCTGCTACTTCCATTGAAGGTGAAGTGGCTTTGGTACGGAGGCGTTATTTAGATTGTTACGGAGGTTGACTTTTTTCAGGTGCCCTGCTTGATTGATATCTGGGGAGAGGCTAACTGTAAATGCACTAAATTGTTTTCAAATCTGAAAAATGAGCTACGTAAATATAATCAAAAACAAGTCATTTATTTTAAAGAACGTGCACACATTTTGTAATTATTCCAGACAACCGACGGTATAGATACAGATATTTAAAGGTAATGTGTAGCCCTGCCTTTGAATCGAGCAAACACACTGATGTTTGCGCCGAGGTTTTATTTTTCAGTATCGCCTGTGCTAATTCGATTTTAGTGGGTGAACAGCCATTAGTAAGCAGCTGGAAAAGCATTAGAACGCATGCGATGTAACAACGCATGTGATGCAACAACTTGCGTAGTAAAGGCTACGTGTTGTTACATCGCATGCGTTGTAACGCTTGCGAACTAATGGTATGCGGTGTAATAGCCGCGTACTAATGGCTGTTCACCGCTTTTCTCTGTACCCCGTAACTCTCATTTCCCACCTTTAAAAGGTGAATCTATGCTGGATTTCATATAGAACTTTACTAGGTTCTTTGTGCTTATTAATTGTACACTTTACTGCTAAACGTATTGAGGGCATGTTCTGTGTATTTTACCAATTCATTTCTTATATAAACCATCAAAACTACACCTGTGTCTGCCATTCTCATTGAGAATTGTTAGACCTGGTACCATTGGCGTGAGTCTCCCTTCCATTTTTTCTGATTGCCTCCTCTGTTTTTGATATGTTTTGCTGGTTTAGATGCTTTGGGCACTGTGCCACTTCTATTCAGTGCACAGTGCAAGTGCTCCCTATGTTAAATTGATGTACTGATTAGTGACTCCATGATTGGGTTATTTGATTTACTTGTTTGACCCAAGTACAGTGCACCATGTGTGCCCAGGGCTTGTAAATCAAATGCTGCTGGTGGGCTTGCGGTACAAAAGGGGGTGGTGATGGACGGAGCATCAGAACCAATCAAACACTCACACCCAGTCAACAGATCTGGGTTTGATCCATCACCGTTATTTAGCCCACTCTGCCACCCCAGTTCAGACATGGCCATATGCAAATCAGTCTGACCCTTTCCCTCATGGGAACAGTCAAGCCCGAACTGCCAAGCCATGCCTTCCCTGGTCCGGAAACAAGCTTCCTAGGACCGGTTTCTGGCATTTCAGCCGTCTTCAGCCAGGCTTGCTTGAATCCAGTGGCAAAGTGAGCAAGGGACTCACGTCTGAGCATACCCTGCCAACTTATGGCGAACAAAGCGGTACAAAAGGGGGTGGTGATGGACGGAGCATCAGAACCAATCAAACACTCACACCCAGTCAACAGATCTGGGTTTGATCCATCACCGTTATTTAGCCCACTCTGCCACCCCAGTTCAGACATGGCCATATGCAAATCAGTTTGACCCATTCCCTCATGGGAACAGTCCAGCCCGAACTGCCAAGCCATGCCTTCCCTGGACCGGAAACAAGCTTCCTAGGACCGGTTTCTGGCATTTTAGCCGTCTTCAGCCAGGCTTGCTTGAATCCAGTGGCACTGGTTGTGCCACCCATAGAAGCAGCTTGTAAAGTGTGTCTCAGGTCTGCCATTGCAGAGCCTATGTGCAGTCTGGTACTACCATGCTGACTGGCCAAGTGCACCCACTTGCCAGTCCCTAAACCTTCCCTTATCTTCATATCAGACACCCCTATGGTAGGCCCAAGGACAGGGTGCATTGTAAGTATAAGGTAGGACATGCCCTGGTGTGTGTGGCATGTCCTAATAGTTAATTACAGCCATTTTCGTTTTTCACTATTGCAAGGCCATCTGTTCCCCATAGGCTAGAATGGGCTGAATGGAACATGGTAGAAAATCGAATTTAGTATGCCTGAACTCAGAATGATAAAATACATCTTTTAGTAAAGTTGGTTCTAACATTCTGTGTTTGAAAATACCACTTTTAGAAAGTAGGTATTTTCTTGCTTAACTGTCCAAGCCTGCCTCTGCTAGGTTGTGTATTGTGTGTCTGGTTCTGTGAGTGACAGGGGCTGGGGATTCCAGGGGAGAGGGTGAGTCAGCACAGGGCTGAATAGGAAGATCTGCATAGAGATGGGAGGAAGGAGTTGCACCTGGGACCTGAATAGGGCTGTGCCACCCTCCACAATGCTGGCTCCACCTCCTGAGGTGTGTCTGATGTCTCCAGGACTGACCAGAACTGGTTTGGACTAGGCAAAGGCCTCTCTGCCTTCAGAGAACAACGAGAAAAGTAGTATAAATATGGGGACCCAAACCCCAAGACTTTAGATCGCTTCTGGAACAACAAGAAGAAACCTCTGCCAAGGAGAAGACCCAAAGGAAGCTGTAGGAGTTGGACTGCCCCCTGCCAGTGTGCTGTGTTGTTGGGTTGGCCTGCAGTGGTGTCTTCATTGCCAAGGAGAGGAGAAGGAACTTTTACAGAACTTTCATCATCTTGCAGAATATTTCTCCAAGGGCTTGAACTTGTGCTTGCCTCCTGCTGAAGTCTCAGGGACAACAGACTTCACCACCAGCTCCCCTCTGAATTTCCTTGCTGGGAATTCTATCTGCAGAAGCCTGTGTGTCGCTGGAAGTGCGACTCAACGAGAAGAAGCATGTCGCCGCTGCAGCTGTAGTCATCACATCGCCAGAGTAGCATGCCGCCGCATCTCCCAGAAGCGTGCCTTCGTCGCAGCTGTCTGCTGTCGCATCACCGGAGAAGCGCGTCACAACCGTGAGGGTCGCCGTCGCATCATCGGAGAAGCGTGTCACAGGGCCTGTCGCAGTACTAAAGTACAGAGTCGCCGCAAGGCTGCCAGGGCGTGTCGCATCGTCTCAACATCGTTGCATCAAGGGAGCCATCTTATCGCATCGCACCGGATTGTGGCATAGCATCGAGGCGCCATCTTGCCGCATCGCAACCAGGATGCAGCATGAGAATCTACACATCACCTCCTCTCCGGTAAGGATCAAGACGCATCCCCTACTCTGCGCAAGCATTGAGGCGCGACACATCGTCTCCCCCGAAGCAAGGAACTGACCCATCTCCAACGCTGCGAGCCTTTTATTTTGCGTTACGCATCCAGGTACTTTTGTGAGAAATGTGTCGCATTTACCAACAACTTGAACTAAGCTGCTTCTACCATCTTTAAGTCAATTTTAAGTACAGTATTGTGGATTTTTGTTGTATGTGGTCTTGTGTTAAGTCTATATAAAGAAAACTTATTTTTATAAAACCTGTGTGGTGTCCATCTGTAGTGTTTTCACTGCATTACTGTATGTGTTCACAAATGCTTAACACACTGCCTCTGAGATAAGCCTGTCTGCTCGTGCCAAGCTACCAAGGGGGTGAGCAGGGGTTATCCAGTAGTGTAATCCCCTTTCCCTGACTTAGAAGCAAGGGTCCCTATTTGGTCAAAGGTACCTACCTCTACCAACTAGAGACCCCCAGTTCTAACAAAAATGTTTCAGTCCTGATTATTGAACTTGATCCTAATGTACTAATGAAGGGTCTAAAGGGGGAGCACCAAGGTCTGTATTTGGACAACACCGCTCCCAGTCCTAGCAGTTGGCATGCTTTTGGCATGATCATTTGAGACAGGTTTGCATGCCAACACAGGTATTTGAGTCTCTCAAATGGAACTACCAATCACAGAAAATATGCTTGAAACATGAAATATGGCATTTGCAAATTCAGGTGCAAGGGCTGGGATTTTGGGCATTTCGTGGAAGCCCTATCATTAAAAGTAGCTGAGAACCCCAAAACTGGCAAGTTTGTTACATAAGACTTTTTAGTTTTCCAACAGTTTTCCTTAAGTTTCCCATAAAAGTTGAGAGCAAATTTCCAACAAATGTTCCTGTAGTTTGTGATTAAAGCCCAGTGGGTTTTCTGTGATATTTCAGAATAAATCAATTTTTAAGAGGATGTATTTGTCTCTTGTCATAGCAGCATCTCTTATCAAGTTGTTTTTAATTTCTACTCATTTTATGATTATGAGTATGAATACAGTATAGGAATAGGGTGTGCCTCTGGGGTAAGGTATGTCCTGCAAGATCTGTCTATATGACCAAAGAAGTAATCGCTGCAACACATTTTCCTCTCCTATATGCTGTGGTTACAGCCTGCATATTAGAGACAAAATGGGATCTTTGTAATTCCCAGAGCATGGACAATTGGTTATAGACTGCTCAGTATGTTTGGGCAGATCATAGAAGAGAAGGACACTGGAGGGCATATTTATCATTCAGTTGCATTGCCCTTGCACCACACAAGGGCGATGCAACTACTAAGTTAGATTTATCAAGCCACCCAAGGCCACCTTGCATGGCTCTGCGTGGCTTGATAAATCTAGAGTAATGTAATGCAAATCGCTGCATTGCATTAGTCTACCCCAGTGAGGCGTTCCATGGGTGGAGAATGGGTGGTCTGTCCACTCATAGATTTCAGTGCATTCGCAGATTCACCATTATTGGTAGACCTGGGAATGTGTCAAAATGCTACGCTGCTCCAGGTGAGGTGTAATGAGAAAATCTTTATTTCTCCTCATTGTTTTCTTCCTTCTATGTATGTTGCATTTTGCGGCACACATAGAAAGAAGAAAATGCTTTATTTTTGTGCAGGAAGTTGTCCCTACCTGCACAAAAACAATCCTGTCTGCAAACCAGGCTCCCTTGCACCACGGTGCAAGGGGGCTTACTTTGGCCCAGGAAGCACATTGTGCACCAGCGCAAGGAAAGGACATGAATGTATCTCATGATGCCCTTTCCTGCTTGCCCCTGGGTTTCTCCTTCAAAAACAATGATTATGATGGTGGATTCTATTGCTGGGCACTATAACACAGAATGGAAAATTCGAATAATTTGACCTATAATATAATATACTCCTTCTACTGAGCTAGTGCTTCAGGATTTTCTTACTGAAGTGTGGCTTTAGAAATATTCCTTGAAATGGTTGTAACCTTGATTGAAGAAGTTACATTTAGTTTTGTTATTTTAGTGCAAGCCCAGATACTTTAAATAACTGTGGTAAAGTATGTAGTCTTCATGAAACAAAATTGTTATTCACCATTGTTTACTTCAGAACGTAATTTGTGGGGTATGTGTGGTGTTTTGATTTCAGCAGATGAATGAATAAAAGCAATAAAAAGCATGTTTGCTATATTTAGTGTTATGCAACTCCTGAGTACCCAGAATCTATAAAAAATGTTAGATATTGTGGAATGGTAGTTCATTGTCAAACTTTCTTTATTTTTCTTAGAAAGTTGTCAAAATTAATGAAAGATATTACACAGAAACAGGGCATGACGATAAGCATCAAGAATAAGAAGACAACATCAATAAAGAGAATCATAAATCTTGCTAATGTTAGTGTTAGAAATATGATTCCTGTTTGGCTGAGGTATGTACCCAGGCCAGGCAGGAACTACCACTCTAGTCAGGGTGAGCTAAATACACACTAAAAGGTAACCTGTGCTCACCCGCTGGTAGCTTGGCACAGAGGAGTCAAGCTTATCTAAAGAGATTGGTGCAAATCAAAGGTTTAGCCCGACCACGGTAGAGGGCAGGCTGGCTACAGGATCCAAGCAGGACCCAATGAGAAAATACCTTGGATGGAGCAAAGAGGGCACCTCAGGCAAGGGTAGAACTCACAGACGGCAGAGTCCAGCAGCACCAGCAGAGTTAGAGGAAGTATTTTGTGTCCCTGAGACTTCAGAAAACAGGAGGCAAGCCAGCAAGCCCTTGGAGATCACGTGGAGGGAAGGTATAGTCCAGCTCTCCTTCAGCAGAGTCAGGGAGCAGCAGACAGCAGGGCAACAAGCAGAAAAGCAGTCTTTTCCGAAAAGCAGTCCCGTTGAGTGCTTTAAGAAGCACAGCAGTCCTTCTGACAGTGACCAAAAGATCCCGAAGTGTCAGATTTCAAGGGGTCAAAAACCCAGCATTTATACCGAAAAGTGCCTTTGATGTAGGGGGTGACTTCAAAGCAACTCTCTGAAGTGAACAAGGATCCCTTTCAACTCTCTGTTATGAACCACTCACCTGAATCCCAGGTGGTTCTAATGGGGATATGCAAAGTACCTGAATTCCTCCAAGAGTCTGTCCTTGAGGACGGATGGTGGTACTGTACCTGTGACTGGTCCCAAGTGTTAAGAGGGTTAAGATTTGGAAAGACAATCAAGATGCTGTGATGCCCCTCCGGGGCAGCCTCAGGGAGACCTCAAGAGACCCGTCACCGATCTTATGTGGATACCCAAGGTTTAAGGAGTATCTGTGGATTGCAAAACAGTGGTTTAATAAACACAATGTACTTGGTACATAACATCAACAAATCATATTTATATATTGCAGTTCAGACCCCAAACCGACATCTGCTGTTCACTGCCTTTCCGGTCAAATGGTGCATGTCTTTTCATATGTGGGTGTTGGCTTCCGATGGATTGTTTGTTGATAGTCGTTATGAAGATCAAAAAAAGTCACTATTGCAGCACAATTCTTTAATTTCTTGCTTCGTTATTCCTTTTGTGCATTGAACTAAGATGTCATCAAAGTCACACCTTGTAGCCTAGCCAAGTTATTCTTCTGAGCACACTGGGACAAAAGCCCGGGAGATATCATTCCTGACAGAGCCGTGCCATTTATGGAGTCTTTAGTGTGCTTTCTTAAAACAAGAGTAGGAAATTCCTAAATTATGGCGCTATTGAGCTTAGAGCATACACAAATTGTGGTGCAAATACCTGGAGTCGAATTCTTCTGAAGCGTTGTCTTTTCCGTTTCTTTAGGGAATCCAGAGTTGCAGCTTCTGAAGATGGGAACAATGCTGTGATGCTGACAGGATTCAGAGGCTTGATCAAGGGAATTCGGGCAAGTGAAAAGCAAAGAGACCTAGCATGGAACCGGGGTGGGCACAGACTTTAAATAGAAGCTGACAGTGTGCTTTTAGTGCACCTGTCAGGGTCATGGAAAGTTCACTGTGAGCCAGGAGTCAGATTAACAAAAGCACAGGGTCATGAGAAGTTTACTGTGAGCTGGGGGACTGATTAGCAAATGCATCTGCCGGGGTCATGGAATGTTCAAACAGAGCCACAGAGTCATGGAATGTTCACTGTGATTCATGGGGTTGATTAGCAAATGCATCTGCCGGGGTCAAGGAATGTTCAAGCAGGGCTATTAATCTTGAAAGTGATAACTTGCGAGTTTAATTGACAAAGACATCGGTTACTGCTGTTTGTTCTGGAACGTTTGCATAAAAAGAGCAATTAGCTCTGACAGTTACTCAGCATTAATGTGATTGATTGGTGCACCTGCCAAGATTCTGGAACTTTCACTGTGGTTGTAAGGAGCTGTGTGTTTTTGTGGGCAGTTCAATCAGTTGTCTGTAGAGGTCAATAATTCCCCTTATACCACCCGAATGGAGCACAAGACAAACCAAATTAGAATATGGCCACACTAAATGGAGGAGGGTGAGAAGGGAACAAAAGTGGCTAAAGCTCATAGGCTCCTGGAGGGTTGTGCAGTGGCTGGGACCATGACACCCAGTCCTGTCTCCCAGGCAACCTATGGGGGGTGAATCAGTACTTTGTGTGTGGACAGGACACTATTGAAGTGTAAGTGACAGCCCCTCTCATTCTTACCTGCGCAGTAGGACCCATCAGAATGCAGATGAGTGCAGGTGAAAGCTCAGATTGCAGATGAGCCTCACCTTCCTGTGTTTGTGGTAGCCTAGCGGGAATAAACAAAGTGTAGCTGTCACCCAACCCAGACGTGTATTGGAAACAGGCTGCCTGGCAAAAAGAGCAGCAAGTACAGAGAAATCTCCACTTTTTAAAAGCGGCCTTTCTAAAACAATAAGGTTAAATCAAACTTCACCAGTAAGGATGATTTATCATTACCATTCCAAACTAGTGAAACATGAAAAAGGTGAAAAAGCTACTTTGTACCTCTCTGATCAGGAATTTCAGTTTCAAAGTCTATTAAGGAATTCCCAATGCTGACCTAAGAGAGGGGTAAGCCTTAAAGTAGTAAACAATTAAATAGGCTGTTTGTCACTACCAGGTCAAGCAAAACATACAAGTACATGTCCTACCGTTTCCGTACATGGCACCCTGCCCTTAGGGTTACTTAGCGCCTACCTTCTGGGTGACATTTGTAATAAAAGGAGAGTTTAAGGCTTGTCAAGTAGTTTTAAATAGCAAGTCGAAGTGGCAGTAAACTGCATACACAGGCACTGCAGTGGCAGCCCTGAGACAAGTTTCAAAGTCTACTTCTGTGGGTGGCTCAATCAGTGCTACCGCCCACTAGTGCAAAAGAAACAAATGATGGACGGAATGCCGAACAATGCAAACATTCATCCCCAGTCACAAAGATCTGGGTTTAATCCATCATTCTTTTGCTCACCACACCACCTCAGTTTGGACCCGACCACATACAAATCAGCCTTGAACCTGTTCCTCATGGGAACAGCCCAGCCTAAACTGCCAAGCCAGGACCTCCTAGGACCGGAAACAAGCATCTTGGGACCAGTTTCGAGGCATCACCCCTCATCAGCCAGGCTAGCTTGAATCCAGTGGCGCAATGAGCACGGGACCCATGTCTCGGCATACCCTTCCCACTAGGGCGACAAATGCAAAAGGAACAAATGATGGACAGAATGCTGAACAATGCAAAAATTCACCCCAGTCACAAAAATCAGGGTTTAATCCATTGTTCTGTTGCTTACCACGCCTACCCAGTTTGGACCCAGCCATATGCAAACCAGTCTTGCCCGAACTGCCAAGCCAGGTCCTCCCTGAACTGGAAACAAGCATCCAGTTTCTGGCATTACAGCCGTCTTCAGCCAGGCTTGCTTGAATCCGGTGGCAAAGTGAGCAAGGGACTCACGTCTGAGCATACCCTGCCAGAAACCGGTCCTAGGAAGCTTGTTTCCGGTCCAGGGAAGGCATGGCTCGGCCGTTCGGGCTGGACTGTTCCCATGAGGCACAGGGTCAGACTGATTTGCATATGGCCATGTCTGAACTGGGGTGGCAGAGTGGGCTAAAGAACGGTGATGGATCAAACCCAGATCTGTTGACTGGGTGTGAGTGTTTGATTGGTTCTGATGCTCCGTCCATCACCACCCCCTTTTGTACGGCTTTGTTCGCCATAAGTTGGCAGGGTATGCTCAGACGTGAGTCCCTTGCTCACTTTGCCACTGGATTAAAGCAAGCCTGGCTGAAGACGGCTGAAATGACAGAAACCGGTCCTAGGAAGCTTGTTTCCGGTCCAGGGAAGGCATGGCTTGGCAGTTCGGGCTGGACTGTTCCCATGAGGCACAGGGTCAGACTGATTTGCATATGGCCATGTCTGAACTGGGGTGGCAGAGTGGGCTAAAGAACGGTGATGGATCAAACCCAGATCTGTTGACTGGGTGTGAGTGTTTGATTGGTTCTGATGCTCCGTCCATCACCACCCCCTTTTGTACCGCTTTGTTCGCCATAAGTTGGCAGGGTATGCTCAGACGTGAGTCCCTTGCTCACTTTGCCACTGGATTCAAGCAAGCCTGGCTGAAGACGGCTGAAATGCCAGAAACCGGTCCTAGGAAGCTTGTTTCCGGTCGAGGGAAGGCATGGCTTGGCAGTTCGGGCTGGACTTTTCCCATGAGGCACAGGGTCAGACTGATTTGTATATGGCCGTGTCTGAACTGGGGTGGCAGAGTGGGCTAAAGAACGGTGATGGATCAAACCCAGATCTGTTGACTGGGTGTGAGTGTTTTATTGGTTCTGATGCTTCGTCCATCACCACCCCCTTTTGTACCGTAACTGGCAATTTCACCTGCCCAACTTGTAAAACCTCTCTGAGGTCACAGGGAATTGGCATTGCTGTAGAGGAACCCTGTAAAACAATTGTAATTTAACTTTTTTCTGTGGACTTGTAATGGGGATGTTGAGAGGAATCAACTCGAGGCAAAGAAAATATTCCTGCAAATTTGAAGATCTATGGTCAAGTGGAAGATAGACCCAACAACCCTGACTCTCATCTCATGGTGGGCCTCGATATAGAGGCCCTATACACACATATCCCGCAATTGGAAGGCTTAGAAGTTAGATGTAGTCTCCTGAACACATGTCCTAATTCTACTCAGGTACCCATCAAATTTGTGATTACATTGCTGGACATTGCCCACACTAACAACTAACAACTATTTCCTGAGTAAAGACACATTTTATGTGCAGAAAAAGGCATGTCCATGGGAGTGTGTTGCGCCCCGAATTTTGCAATTCTTAACCTACGCAGCCTGGAGAGAAGCAAAATCCTCATATAGTAAAACCCCTTTTACAATAAAATTGCGTTTTGGAAGAGTTCCATAGATGACATTCTTCAACATTGGCATGGAGACAATGACTCCCTAAAGCTTTTTGTAAATTGTTTAAATAATTTCCAACGACACCTTAGATTTACTTCAGATGCCTGAACGGATAATCTACCCTTCCTTGACCTTACCCAGGAGAATTAAATGGGCACTTCATTTTACAGAAAGCCAACAGAGAGGAATACACTTCTATTGAACTCAAGAAACCATCGTAGGGGGCCAAAGGATGGATTGCCATATGGCTAATTCCTCCGTATCCGGAGAAATTGTAAGTGGAGGAAGGATGACTTTTGGGAGGCTGTGCTATTAACCAACAAATTGACCCAGAGAGGCTACTCGTCGCCTTGTTTCATGTGCTCTTAAACTAGCATGTCCCTTCGTGGGACAATGGGTTTATTGTAGATTTACTTTTTGCCCTTTCCTTTTTAGTGGCCATTATCTCCCCCATCCGCCATGCTGGGAATTGTAGTCCATGGGGTAACATTGATTGTACAGTAACAAATATTCAAAATTGCTGTTTTGTCTACGGTGAGCCTTCCTCCATACCATGATACTATTCTGTTGTTCACACAGCTTTATTCACCATTCTGGCCTGCATGCTATTATATATGAACTAGATATATGACAACTGGGCTTACTACCTCTGCTCACCTCGTTGGGCAGGTTCATTACATTCAATGAGATGACATAGACTGGGTGACTGACCACTACTATATTATGATTAGGGCTCCCGGTTTTATGGTATTTATTTTTTGGACATTTCCGTCTGTATTTATCCATATTTATTTTTTGTCAACTTTATCTGTATTTATCCATATTTATTATGGGTTTTGTGAAAAAAACAAAGCTGAAACTGGTATATTTCCACATTTATTTAACCATTAAATATGCAGTCATGCTTGAATTCAGTGATATGAACACCCACAGACAGAGACATTTTAAGGATTTTGGGGGCCCAGGGCCAATCATAATTTGGGGCCCCCTGCTCGGAACAACTCTGAATGTATTATCAATTTTAAGCTCATTCCCACCCTCAACCACTATGGTTTGATCATGGACAACCCTCTGTTGCCCCCATACCTTTAAGGGGACCCCAGTACTTCAGGGGCTCCCATGCAATGCAAAGTCTTTGAATATTTATGAGATATTGGAGACCTGTGAGCCCATTTTTGTGTTATGCCACTGTCTGGGACTGTCCTGAAAGCTTAATGATGGTGCCCCAAGGAAGATGGGGGCCCAGGGCCAGAGCCCACTTTGCTCATGCCTTAAAACGTCTCTTCCCACAGAAGATAAATCAGTGTACTTATTTGAAAATATGCTCATTTCTGTATCAGCCTTGTGCATATTTACTGCTGATTAAGCCTCTTTACTAAAATGTGTTTTTTATTTTAACCCCCTTGCCTTTCAATCCATACAGTTATTGGCCTGGCAGTCATGGCAAAGTGTATTTAAAAAGCACCCAATTTCCGTTTTTATCCACGTTTAAAAATAAATACAGACAAGAAAATAAATGATTTTCTGTCTGTATTTATCTGGCAAAATCAGTAAAAACGGAAAAAAGGGAGGCTTAATTATGATACTTTTCCTTTCTTCAACTATTTGACTCCCATTTACATTTGACTCAGGTATATATCTCTACTGGGCTTACTACCTATGCTCTCCTCGCTGGGTAGGTAGATATCTTTCCATAGGGTGACAATATCTGCATGGCTGTATCTAATTTCAGACTTCTGCCGCACCACCCACGGTGAGCTATTTTATTCTGGGTTTTCTTCTCCTCTGTGATCCGTAGTAACATAGAGATTAGTTCAATAATGTACTCTTTCTAAATGGGCCTCCCACCTTGTCACTACCTCTTGCCCAAAAATTAGCACACGCTAAGCAGTGATTCTTACTCTATGCCCCTTACTTGCATATTCCACTATTTTCCAGTGGTCCATCAGAGCAACTACCTGGGAGATCTTCAGTGGCACCACTACTTAATGGTGCATCTCCTACCTCTTGGGGAGGTTCCACGCCATCTCTTGAACCCACATAGAAACACATTTGTATATAAATGATGGGGAACACCTACCCTAGTATCAGGTGTTTCCACTGTGATATGCTCACTCAGCTCTACTGCGGACAGATAATCCATTGTCTGCTGGCGAGCTATTGTGACTTCTACCACGCTGTATAGCATTGTCACTGCCCATTCCCTGTTCAGAAGCAGAGTCCTCAGTATCCTGGGCATGCCTTATTTTAATCCCAGCTACTTTCTTCTTTTTGAATTAAGGTTTATTATCCTTCTATTTTTCTTCTTTATTAATGATGTAGTCAGGCGAGTATTGGGATTCCTACTTCGGCTTCACGTGCTCTTCTGATCTGTGCTCTGACCATCCACCTCTCTCTGAACGTATATTGGATGACTACTGAAAGGAACAAGAGGAACGTGTATCAGTATTCTGATACCTGTCAGGCTTCCTAATGTTATCAGGCTATCGGAGACTATATCTTTTTCAGTGTTTTCCTGTTGAGGAGTCCCACCCGTGATCTTTGTTTATCTTAATGTTTTTGTTTACTATCCCACTTCTTCTTTGTGTGGGAAGAGTAAGGTACTGTGGAAAAACTGCCCATCAGTTTCATACCTAATTCCAAGGCAGGTGCTGCCCCATACTCATTCATAAGCTGTTTCAATACATCAGGTAAAACAGCCAGTAAAGGGGTGCTATGAGTTCTGGTATAAACTGCAGCAAAAACTGTACCCCGAGTGACGCAGTCTTCCACTGGGGCAGCCATCTCCATCGGCGAGCAAATAGTTTGTATTCTGTGCTTTTCCTGCAGGTCCTTAAGGGGAAATACTGCTTCAAGTTTGCCTTGATTTTTTTTCTTTCCAGAACAGAATTTGCCCCCGACTGGTGGGAATCTTTCCCATAACGGTAGTCAGTTTTTGTGGGCTGATAACGTGGTGGCAATTGAGGTTAGGCAGCCTGGGCAGCCCATGCAGTGTTAACTGTGAGTGTTCGCATTATGAACTGTGTGAGATTTCTATATATTTTCGCTAAATCTCTGTACAGTGTATGCATTTCTGCTGCAGTTAAATTGTGCATGTCAGGATGTGGTGTGTATGCAGCTAAGATTGGCCATGTTGCTCCTTCTTTGCTGAGCAGACTGAGTCTCCGTTTTCTGTTGTTTATGGTAGGACACCTTTAAACCAATTTATATGCTCTTGGTAAGAGAAAGGAATCATTCCGCTGGTGTTTCATTCTCAAAGTAGGTATGAAACATTTGTGTATGAGCATGTGCAGCTAGGAATTTGACCCAGGAACAGAATACCTCTGTTTTGAATGCTTCGTGGGTGTCAGCCACGAAGGTAACATCTCCACCCATAGCCGTAATTTGAGAGTAACTGAATGCCTGCAGTTCTCTGCTATGTTTAATTCCCCTCTACTTCCTCATCAGCCATTGTTTTAAAATGTTTGGATGAAAAAGGAAATTAGTAAATGGATTATGGAGGTAGGGTAACACAATGTGGGAAGTTTATCCTACAAGCGTGAATATCATACAGCCAAAACATAGGGTTTTACCTACTCAACTGAGGCGGTTTTCCCTCCCACCATGGAGGTATCTGGTTTGAAGGTAAGTAGGAGTCTCTGAGAAGGCACAAATGAACTACTCAGGTTCATCCATAATATAAGAACCCAACCAACGTTTGTGTTGCCATGTCCTATAGTTCTCACTAATCCGTAGAACCTGCACGTTTGTGGACAGCACAAACTTTGGGTGTGGTGCCTAGACTGATTCCAAGCATCCCCACAGGATATGTTGGTATAGAGACCAGCTATCTCACAGTGCCACCAAAAGTCACCCTAACTGAAACAGGGAGCAAATGGTTTCAGGCAACCACTGAACATGGCAACCCTGACCCCTCAGGGATTGTGGTAACACATCAGAACCCTTCAGCTCAGTCACTTGTGCTCTCTTGTTATCAGAGAAATATACAGAGAATGCACAATGGGACCTTTCAATATATTTATCGAACCAGTTTTATTCTTCTTAAGAATACATGTGCTGCGATAATCTGTAGACAGAGCAGATGAAAGTGATTACAAGCACCAAAAGAGTAAATAGCAGATACAGTTCTACCTTGGTGCTAGGACAGTGTATGTATGCAGGCATATAATACAAGTTGGTAATCAGGCGTACTCCTACTATGCAGTCCCTAAACTGTGTATGTCCAGAGTTTGTGTAGATGTAGTTCCAAGAATTCCTCCACGGGATGATCCAACCTCATTACCTAGTGAGAAAAAATGTAGGACCCCGTCTTGGTCACAAATTGGACACCGCTCACGGAGATGTCGGGCAGCTGCTTGGCGAAGCCTCAGCATGCAGGACTTATCGATGGCAGTGGAAGTGCCTCCTCTTCCAGCCCCCAGAAATGCTTTCTTATTTATAATAAAAAGCATCCTTGTGATGTACCCGTGGATTGGCATTTGTTCTGGATCCGCAGATAGCCCTTTCACCCTGTGGATGAAGATAGAACGGCATTTGTGCATCGTGTATAAACGCCTTGTACTCAGTGTTCGAGGCATCATGATAATGTTGCGTGAAGCTAGATGTATAAGGAAAGAAGTTTCAGAGAAGGTAATCCAACATTCTCATGCACGCTAATATGTGTAAATGTCACAGCAGTAATGTTATTGTGCAGAAAAGTGGACAATGTTAGAAAATGTGCAGCGTTGCTACATGGGCACATAATAAATCAGAATAAATTTGTTGAAAAAGTTAAGCAGGGTGTATTTTGGACATTGGTTCCAAAGAGCAATCTTGTCTCTGAATAAATGGAAATATCAAATACTAAACACTTTATATTTCTAGGTAGGGGAATAAACAGTTAGAGGTTTCTGTGGTAAATTCTTAGTAAGAGGACGAACAGGCTTCAGTAAAGAGGTATGGAAGACTTTTTGCATTTTCCACCACTCCAAAGGTAATTCCAATTCTAGGGTTATTTGACTAATGGTGCTTGTAAATGTAAACAGTGCAGTATGAGTAGATCCAAATGTATCTTAATGATTGAAGAATAATAAACTTAAGTTGTTAACCAAACTTGAGCATTCACTTCACAATATGGTTCTGACTGTCTTTATTTGACATTTTAGGACCTCGTTACGAGTATTGGTTAATTACACAGTGCAGTAAGTCCACACCAGGTAATTATTAGGCCTGGGCTAAATTTCCGTTCCGCTCGTGGAAATTGCGATAATTTGACATTTTCGCGTTCCGTGGAGAGCGCGAAAATGTCAAAATTTCCGCATTCCGCAGCTTAGCGATAATTTGTTTGTTGCTCGCGCTGTAAAATAATACATTCTGGCGCGCGATCGCCTTACCTAAATCCCCGCGTTCACCGACAAGTTTTCCCGATCCGGTCGCATTCTCCACGAGATGTTGGATTGTTGGTAGCCATTTGCGCTGTCTCGTGACAGTTCGCGCCCGCAGTAATGTCATTGGTCACGCGATCACGTCTTTCTTCTCGCGATCATGCACCGCGAGAAGAGTGAAAACAAGATGGCCGCGCCCGCGAGCAACCGCATGGGTAAGTTGGCGAGCCGCGACCACGCAGAAAATACCGCGAACGGGCGGGAAAAAAACTTCCGCATCTTCGCGATATTTCCGCGTGTTTGCGAAGATTTTGCGGAGATTTTTAACATTTTCGCGATAATTTGGGTCTCCCCTGCACTTTCGTTTTCTCGTTCAATTCACCTGTGCCTAACCCTTGATCCGAGCAACAGTCAGGCATTTTTGCAAACTGCGCCTGTGCAAACACATAGCAGATGCTGCAGCATTGACAGGGCTTACCCCCATACAGCCCTAGTATTCCACAGAGTAGTGGTGACGTTGTTTCATTATCTTTTTGTTGTAACGGGTATTGTTCTTTCCCTGGGTTTGGCTGTGTACAGCCCCATGTTATATCATTTAGAATGTTCATATAGTATTTTCATGAGCAACAGTTGGTGTTTGACAGTTGGTGTCGGAGTTAGAGTCTGGCTGGCGATGGTGACCGACGCTCCGTTACTGCTGTGAAGAGTTTGTCGTAATAAAGCCTTTCTGTATCCAGTGTTTGGTGCCGGTGTCATTACTACACTTTTCCTCCTGGGCAATAAACAGCCTGGTGCATTTTAATGGTATACAAGGAACTGCCCCGGACTGGATCCGATCGATCTTCACGGGAAGAAGCCTAAGGATCAGACTACCGCACTTCCTCTCCGCCCTCACGGAAATCACCTGCAGAGTCCCGCAGGGGTCATCACTGAGCCCAACCCTCTTCAACATTTACATGACCCCCCTCGCAGACATCGTCTGACAACACGACCTCAACATTGTATCCTATGCCGACAACACCCAGCTCATCCGCTCCCTCACCCGAGATCCCACCACCGCAAAAATCAAGTTCCAGAGAGGGATGCAGGATGTCGCAGTCTAGATGACCAACAGCTGCCTAAAATTCAGCGCCGAAAAGACAGAAGTCCTCATCCTTGGAACAACCCCCTCAGCTTAGGACAACACCTGGTGGCCCACCACCCTCAGAAACCTGCTTACCCCCTCAGACCATGCCAAAAACCTAGGCATGGTACTCAACTGATCTCTCACCATGAACCGACAGGTCAACTCTGTCACCTCCAGCTGCTTCAACACCCTCCGCATCCTTCTAAAGACCTTCAAATGGATCCCCCGGAGTCAAGGAAGACAGTGACCCATGCACTCATCACCAGCAGACTGGACTATGGAAATGCTCTCTATGCCGGCATTAACAAGTCCCTACTCCACAAACTCCAGACAATACAGAACAATGCGGCAAGACTCGTCCTTGGCATCCACCGGCATGAACACATCAACCAGCACCTGCGGAGACTCCACTGAGTCCCCATGGAGAAGAGAGTCACCTTCAAGATCCTCACTCACGCCTACAAATGCCTACACAACAACGGACCCAAATACCTCAATGACAGAATAAACTTCCCCGTATCCAATAGAAACCTCTGATCTGCCAACCTCGCACTTGCTGAAATCCCTTGCATCCACAGAGCCAGAGCAAGCAAAAGATCATTCTCTCACGTTGTAGCCAAGACCTGGACTGAACTACCAGCAGACATCAGACGCGCTCCCTCCCTGGACACCTTGAGGAAGGCTCTCAAGACCTGGCTCTTCGACTGAACGGATCTGCATACCTCTCCACTTCAGTACCTTGAGACTCTCAAGGGTGAGTAGCGCGCTTACAATTCCCTGATTGATTAATTGATTGATTGATTGGCAAGCCCAGGTTATGCAGGTCTGCAGTCACTGAGCTGTATTTCTTGACCACTCCCCTCTCTTTGATAAGTTAGGAAAGGATGCCATTGTGGTCATATTTTTATTTTATTTCATGTGTGCACAGTTCAACATGGCAAAGATGAAGACAAACCCATTAAGAATTTAAATCAATACATTTTTGGTTTTGAATCCAGGAAGCAATGCACTGCATGAGAAAATCAAGTTAAGTTGGGCACGCGAGCGGGTACATGTAGAAAAAAGAACAAATCTTAAACCCCAAGTTGTGCAGGAAACTCACAGGCCCTCCCGACCTTCCTTTTTTCCCATCAGTTATGTACACCATGAACTTTTGTGGTGTCAGGAAGACCTCAGTTTATTAACATCATAAGTTGGTACACACTTGTCATGATGGCATTGGTCATCCACATGCTCATTTTTGGCTTATTTTGGACTACAATGTAAGGCATTTTCATAATAGGTTATACAGTGCACATCTGCTACTTTATTTATTTATTTTTTCGTGCTCATTAGCCTCTTAAATGGAAAGAAAAAACAATATCGTTCTTCCACTTACACATGTTTTTATTTGGGAAAACGGAACCTGATCTCATGTGCTGTTTAACAGGTCGAGCGGTACTTATAGAGAACAAACGGAGACCATAATTCTGTATGACCCTCGAGGATGATCTCCGCGTATCACATTCTTCTCTTTGTCTATCTTATCTCACTTATTATCCAACCGGGAGACTAGACAACAGGAGAAAAAAAACTACTCTCAGGAAACCTGCTGAGGCTGAGAAGGCTTAATCATCGGACCATTAAACCACACCTGTTGATATTAAGGACATCACACCATTCAAAAAACCGAAGCCAAAAATTTACATTCCTACAGATTTTCCTATCTAAAATGGCTATATGTTTAATAGAGCTCAACCAATTATCCAAAGTAGGGGGGAGAGTAACCACCCACAACTTACAAATTTCCCTCCGTGCCAGTAATATGGCATAAAAGATAAGCCTAGCCTGATTTTTAGTAATTAGCAATTCAAGTTCCATCAGCTCGAACATAGTGACCTTAACGCTTACCGTAACGTTCAATTTCAACATTTCAGACAATGACTTGCACACATCGCTCCAAAAAGATTGCAGTACCGGGCATTCAACAAACATGTGGACATCATCCTCTCTCATTTTACCACTCTTCGGGCAGGGGACATCTCCTCCTCTCCCAAACTTTGACAATTTCCGAGGAGACCAATACGCTCTGTGAACAGAAAAAAGATGGTTTCTCCTCAGGTTTGCAGGCTTGACTATTTTAAATAGCATAGACATAGATACTTGCCAGTTATTTTCCAACGATGATTCCGGCAAGTATTTTCCCCAAAGCTCTGCAGGCAGCGTAAAATCTCCATCCTCAGTTTCAGCCATTAGCCAGTAGATGGTCGCTACCTCCTTCTTTTGACTTGACTCTTGTTTTAAATCTCGATAAGCAGAAGTTTGCTTCTTGATTACAATCTTCCCAGGAAATAAGCTTACCATCTACTATTAACTGTTCCCACCGTTTAAAGCCCCCCTCTAACAGAGGTATAGCGAGAGTGTCTTTTGTCCACTCCGGAGATCCGGGTCTATCCCAGATGGGGGCCAGTAAACTATAGTATGGAATTTTTAAAGTTTTTCTAACCATATTCCATGTCTCTGCAAGACCCCTTAGTATCTTTAGCCTGACGTTTAATAAAAACTTTGTTCAGCATATTTAAAAAGGAAGCCTTCGTTACCTCCTGGTTCCGAACTAGAGATTGCCATCCACATGCCCTCTGTCAAGACTCGACTGGGTGAGTTAAAGAGACACTTCCCATTTTTTAAAAGAAAAGCCCAAGAGTAGAAAAGTAGCTAAGCCCCCTTTCTCAACCCTCCTTCTCAACTTTTTCCAAGCTATTCTTGGTCCTTTACTCGCCCAAATAAAAGAGCAGAGATCACTTTGTAGCTTCTTTATCCATTCCTTTTTAAAAGGCAAAGGGCTAGAATCAAATAAAAAGGTGAGTTTAGGAAGAATTATCATTTTAACTAAATTAATCCATCCGAAAAGTGTTAGCTGGAGATGGGACCACGTTTTCAGCAACTTTGCGATCTCTTTCCGGGCTTTATCAAAATTAAGCTTAGTTGTATTATTGATATCATGAGCTATCATGACACCCAGATATCTGATTTCCTTTTTCCCGGTTGGCTGATTGATGTTCCAAGTCATGATTTCAGTCTTATCACTGTTAATCTCATAACCCGAGACCTTCGCAAAGTCCGTTGTAATAGCCATCAGACGGGGCAAAGTTTTCTGTAAGTTTGTGGTATAAAGCAAAATATAATCGGCACACAGCCCCAGTTTTTTCTCCCAATCTAAAAACTTAAAGGATAAAATTCCCGGGTCCTCTCTAATTTTCCTTGCTAAAGGCTCGATGTAAAGATTAAAGAACAAGGGCGAGAGAGGACACCCCTGTCTTGTCCCTCTGGATATGGTCACAGGTTTAGTTAATGAGCCATTAATCAACACTCTAGCTTCTGGGGTACGATAAAAGCCAGCCAGTGCATTACAAAAATTTAAGTCTAGATTCCGAGAGGCTGCTTTGAGATAGACCCAATTCACTCGATCGAAAGCTTTGGTGGCATCTAAGGCTACCACCACCAGAGGGAGATTATAAGAAGTTGCCAAGTCTATAGCACCAATTAGTGAGTGGGTCAAATCTTTCAAAAATCTTCCCCTAATAAACCCTTTCTGACCTTGGCTTATCAGCTCAACCATTAAACCATTTAGTCTATCTGCCAAAATCTTTGTATATAATTTATAATCACTATTTAACAAGGAAATAGGTCGATAAGAATCACATTTCTTAGAGGATTTTCCGGGCTTCAAGATTAAAGAGATCGTAGCTTCGGTCCAAGTATCCGGCAAGTCAAAACCTTTCATAAAAAAATCATTAAAAAGTTTCACTAAGATGGGGGCTAAATTGCTTGCCAAAGCTTTGTAGACCTCTTGGGGAATACCGTCCGGCCCAGGTGCTTTTCCATTCTTGAGCTGACTTATTATCTTTTCTACCTCAGAAATATCTATAGCTCTATTCAGGTGATCTGATTTTTCTAATGTAAGTGGATTAGCTGCATCTTGACCTAACCATGTTCTCAAATTATTTTCAGATGGAATAAGCTCTTCATGATATACTTTACTAAAGTAGTTATGGAATATTTGTTCCACCCCTTTACTATCATCGATCAGGGTCCCTGTTTTCTCACAAATCACCTCCTCGATTCTATTTCTTGCTTGCTCTTTTTTGGCTTTCCAGGCCAATAATTTACTGCAGCCTTTGCTGTACTCAAAATGAGCCATCTGGCTGGCCTCCCATCTCTTCCTGACCCTGTCTTGTAGCAAGATTGCAAGACTGGACTTAGCCTGAGATATTTCCTGCATCCACTCCGCTCTGGCCGCCTCACCTGACCTTGGATTGATTAGTTTATCCTCTAAAGTTTGAACCTTGTCCTCCAACATCGTCGTTTCCTTATAATACTTTCTTCTCTTCTCTGCTGCCAAAGCCCCAAGTCTTCCGCTTAAAAAAGCCTTATAATAGTGTGTTATCCTAATCAAATCCAGATAGGACTATGTGTTTTGTTCTTTAGTATTTCGGGCTCAGTCCTGCTGGTTTTTTGAGCCAAAGCCCTGTTTTGGTTTATAGCTTGTTGTGCGGGCGCAGGCTCGCGAGGCTGTTTTTGCGGTAGAAATAAGTGTTTTACCACGCAATTGTGACAACGGGTGTTGTCTAGAGACAAGCGCGTTGTGTGTTGATTATATGTTTGTCTATTGTTGTTTCATTGATTGTTTTATGTACAAACACATGTGTCACTTCACCTTACGAGTAAGCTAGACGATGGCAGAAAAAGATGCCTTCGCTTACAGTGAGGAACATATTCAGAACTTGATCCGGGCACCCCCAGTTTTCGCCTCAGCCACCTTGAGTGCCACTGCAAAAACTCAGAACGAATCTGACAAACTTATTCGATTACGTAAAAAACAAATTAGGACAGACCTACACGGTCATTTTCTATTACAACATCTCAAAGAAGGAACAATTCCAACAGGGTTACAAATACGAAATGTTCCAGTCGTGTTTATTGATGACCCGATATACAAGAAAGGCTATAGTTGCATTGAGACTAAATGTAGTCGGGACTTAATGGTGTTGACTGTGGAAACAGCTCATAGGTTGTCACTGCTACAGCTACAAGAAATAGCCGACTTGGAAACTGAGGTTCGAAACAACCAAAGCCTTACCGACGCCAAAACATTACTTGAAAAAGTAGAAAAGGAGATATCTGAGTTTAAAGACTACACGGTTATTCAAAAAAGCAACAAGTTTGAAGCGGACAAAAAGAACTTCTCTTTGGAATCCACATATCCGTACTTAAACAAAGATTTCTATAGTTACAACGATTCGAGAAATTATTTACAAAACTATAGAGGACGTTCAAGAAAGAAATTCATCACTTTCTCTGACACAACATCTTCATCCTCGGGGGGTGAGTCGGAGGACAATACAACGACAAACATAAATCCAAGGTTAAAACAACAAAACCAAGACCAACAAATCAATCAAGGGTCGCATTTTTTAGCCCGAGGCCAGCGGCAGGGCAGAGGCCGCTTACGTTATTCACAGCCATGGGAAATGAGAACCCGTCGTCAATACTACAGGAGCTAGCTCCGTCACCTGTGTTCAATTTGTCAGAAAAAATCTTGACAGAAGCGGAATTGTCTGTCCTATCAAAAGGACTAGGATTCGTTCCATCCCGGCAAACGGACTTTGTAAAACTAAAGTTGGAAATAATCGAATTCTGCCGGAAACTGCGGCTTAAAATATTTTTTCAGGACACCCCAGAAACCTCCTCAATAGAGACAACAGGCCTAAAGAGAAAATCCGTATTCTGCCCATCTGGCCCAAAAATCCCTAAAGAGATTAACACTTTTGAAAAGACCATTCTTTCAGGGATACAAACGATGGAAAAGAAGAAAAATTTCATCAAATACAATCTGGCCAAACAAGAGAAAGACGCTTTGCTTGCACTTAAAAATGACAGGTCAGTGGTAGTCAAACAAGCTGACAAAGGAGGAGCAGTGGTCATTTGGGACCTAAATAAATACAAAAAAGAAGCGCTACGTCAACTAGAGGACGCCAGTTGCTACCGTAAAATTGCAAGGGACCCAACCAAGGAGCTACAAATCCAACTTTTTCAAATCATCGAGGAAGGTCATACACAAGGATTCGTTGGCCCAAAGGAACGGATTTTTTTACAAAATAAGAATCCTAGGATACCAGTCTTTTATGTCATACCAAAACTACATAAAAGCGAAATAGACCCCCCTGGTAGACCAATCGTCTCAGGGTGTGAGTCGCTCATTGAACCAGTTGCACAATATATTGATTTCTTTCTAAAACCTTTCATTAACGACATTCCAGCCCACTTGAAAGACACCACAGCTTTCTTGAACCGAATAACAACAGTTCAATTTGATAACAAAAATCAACTAATGGTGACTCTAGACGTGGTGTCACTCTACACTCAGATTCCCCAAGACCAAGCACTAGAGACTCTAACATGGTTCCTTGAGAAAAGAGAACGACCAGTCCAGGTACCATCGGATTTCATTCTGAAGCTTGCAAAATTTGCACTATCGAAAAATTATTTTTCATTTGACTCAGATTTTTTCTTTCAAATCAAAGGCGTGGCGATGGGGTGTCCTTTCGCCCCAGAGCTAGCGGTGCTTTTTATGGGACTATACGAAAAGAATTTCATCTACGACAATAATCCATATTCGGCTAATATCTCTAAATATATGAGATATATAGACGATATCTTCCTAATTTGGACTGGATCCCAACAACAATTGGACGAATTCGTAGGATGGCTCAATGAGCGCACGAGAGACATCAAATTTAATTGTACGGCTTCAGATAAAACAATAACATTTTTAGATGTACAAGTAGAAAACCTATCAGGACAACTAGAGACCACACTCTTCAGGAAGCCTACCGATCGGAATAAGGCATTGCATTACACCAGCAATCATCCCCGGAGCTTAAAACAGAACTTACCGTATGGGCAGTTCCTGCGGATCCGCAGAAATTGTTCACGGAAAGAGGAATATTTTTCACACGCCAACAAACTTAAAGACCGACTTCTTGAAAGAGGATACCCACGAAGACTACTCAAACATTCCCTAAAAAGAGCTTGGTGGACACCAAGGGAAACTTTATTGGTGAGTAAAAAGAGGAATACGGCCAACAGACCTGTTTGTGTAACCACATTCTGCCCCAATTCACATCAAATTCGCAAACTAGTCTTGTCGAATTGGCACCTGATCGACGGTCTACATAATGACTTTTCTACACCACCCCTATTTGCATTCAAAAAAGAAAAAAGCATAGCCAACTTCATTGTAAGAGCAGCTTTGCCCAAACAACAGCCCCCTACATTGAGAGGGCTACTAGCCCTGCCTCCAATCGTCGGGCATCACAGATGCGGGTCCTGCATTTGTTGTGATCAAACTGTGGAAGGTGATACGTTCACCTTTAATAACATCTATTGGAAACATGAGGCTTTCACCAATTGTAGAACGAAAAATGTGATTTATGCAGTCACATGCCCATGTCCCAAATTGTACATAGGTAAGACCACCCAGGAAGTACGACAACGCATCATTCAGCACAAATCAAGGATCCGACGTAAAGTTGAAAACGCTCCATTGGTGAGTCATTGGACCATACTGAAACACCGCGAGGAAGACCTCAAGTGGACAGTTTTGTCCAAAATCGAGCTAGATCCACGAGGGGGTGACTTAGACAGTCGCCTGAGCCAAAGGGAGTCATTCCTAATCATGAAATTTAACACCACGACCAACGGCCTTAACGAAATAGCGGAGATATATAGACCACTCACGACGTGAGCATGACCTGTATACTTTTGACAGTTCATTTAATCGGGTCGCCAAATTCCTTTAAAGTTATTTGTTTTCTTGGGCATTTCCTTTAATAAAAGATCTTTCTTACAAACAAGCAGTCCACAAAGTTGGTTCTATATTGGTCCATTCAGAATTTTTTATACCTCTCGTGACGAGTACATGATATAAAAACGAACCAAGTTTTTTTCCAAAGGGCTTGCTATCATCAACTCAATGCTAAACTACATTTCCCATCGTCACCATGCAAAGAACTACAAATCCCATGATTCCTGGGCATGCGCTTTACCTTTCTTCAAAAGATCCAAAATTCACTTCCTGGTTACGGAATCAACCCCCGGTTCCTGTGTATGGCTTCGTTGGACGGTGGGAACGACGCAAAGAAATCGTTACCAGGTAGGCGACGAACCACCGGTCCCCCGTAAGGGGGAAGCTTAAAATTACGCCTCAGCGCTATAGAGTATTAGCCAAGCGCAACCGACACCGACTTCGCTTTGTCGTTACAGCCTCTGTTGGTAGAAGCATTTACAGCCCGACCACGAAAAAATCAAAGGGAACATATGCCCGCCATACTCGTTGACCAGCCAAAATCGCAGGGTGAGCAACCCTCCTGTATGTTGTCCTGTCCTTGTGTGTCTGTCTTATTTAGATACGAATTAATCCGACGAGTAGGTTTACTGTCACATTTGGTTATTTTCAGCTCCAGGCACCAGCTGATTGAAACATTTTTTGGATTTAAAGCAGGCTGAGACCATATTTTTCCGGTGGGTATGCCAGGTCGAGAATGGAGGCCGGCTCAAGTTCTGTTTTCACCGATTAGAGTAGTAATTCAAACTTTTTTTTTTTTTTTTTTTTTTGATTTCCTTTTCAGATTACATTGGTCCTGATGAGAACCTCATAATGTCAGAGGTTTGAAACGCGTAGACCAGTTGACCAGTCGGTCCTTTACACACTCCATATAAAAAGTCCTGCCCTTGATGTTCTCTTTGGGTCTAAAGTGTCTATTAAGAAATTAACTGTCTTAAAAAGTCCAACACGGATAAACTATCTGTGTTCAATAAGGAGTAGTTGTTTAAGGACCTTTCAGTTTAGTCAAGTATGAGTCAGTTGTTTTGGGTATGAATGGATTGGCCAAGTATGGTAGAAGATTGAATGTTTAAATTGTCTAGGGTGCGGTTAATGTATTGGATTGTTATTTATATTGTGTATATATATGTTTGCACTAGGAATGTTTGTCTTTATCACACAATTAAATGATGCTTAAAACAAACAAATAAAAAACTTTTTGAAGAATAGGCAATTCCTAAAGCCCCATCTTTTGTGTTTCAATTCATGAAAGTTTTTCTAAAATAGTGTGTTATCCTAATCAAATCCAGATAGGACTATGTGTTTTGTTCTTTATTAAAAAAGCCTTATAGGCATCCCATATTACTCCTGGGGAGGAAGTACCCCAGTTATACTAAAAAAATTCTTCTGTCTCTTCCCCGAGTAACTGGACGATTCCCTCATCCTGCAAAATCGTACGGTCAATAGTCCATCTTAATAGGGCGTCCGTCTTCCTGATCTTTAGTTTAAGCATAACGGCTGAATGGTCGGACAGGTGAACTCCTACATGTTTGATCTGCTGCACATCATCTTCTAACTTACAATCGGTGAGGAAATAATCTATCCTGGACTGATGTTTGTTTTTCTTATTATAAAAAGTAAAACCTTTTTGCTACCCTGCTCTTTGTCGCCATACATCCTGCAGATCTTGTTGTACCATCATTTGTTTTATTAGCCCAAGCATTTTAGGAAGAACATGGAGGCCAGCGCGTAGCCGGTCACGGGAGCTCCCGCAGAGTGGCGTGAACGATATGTGAATTTTATGATATTCACCGTCCAAATACCATCTAATATCTTTCTTCCTTTTTCTATGCTGGTTTTATGCTCAACCCCGAGCTAAACCCCGAGCTACTTACATGTGGTGCTGTCGTGCGGAGCTTCGGCGATTTGGCGGATTCTGGAGGTCAGGCGGCATTGTGCAGTGGTGGCAGCGGAGCGGCAGCGACGGAGCAGCCATGGAGAAGGGCGGCTCTGGAGCTGCACAGGGGAAGAGGTGTGGCGGCCAGGATCTCCTTCCAGGGGAGAACAGGATGCAGCAGTAGCGCTGGGTGTATGCTAGAGAGAGACCACGGCCATGGCCTGGGTGCACAACTAGAAGTAAATGAAAAAGAAGTATTGGCACCCCAAAGCGGTCTCAAGGAGCAGGAATTGGACCCAAACCTGAGCGCTAAGAACACTAGCGGTAAGAGGCACCACTTACAAGGAAAAGGTAGTTTCAATAATAAATCAATAGTACAAAAGGAGTTGCCCCCACACTGTGCTTTGAGGAAGCTAAGACAAGGTGCAGGCGCAGGTGAAGCACAAGGGGGTGCTACAAAGGGAGTTATAAGTCCTGCAGCGGTCCCTCAAGGTTTTAATGCGGAGGGTGACGACGAGCTGGCCATAAATAAAATAACCGAGGCCAATAAGACAAATAAGGCAAGTGGGAAGAATAAATCAGCACGAAAGCAAACAGTAGGTCATAAGTTCAAAGTTACGCCCTCCTTAAAAACATACTTCAGAGTTCTGCCCCAGGTGGTAACATTAGTGGGAAATACGATGGATGCAGCAAATCCTACAGGTAAGGGGCTGATTACAGAACAGGCAAACTCCCTATAAAATCAGGCTTGGAGGCTGGTATGGAGTGGGACAACGATACATCCCCAAACAGATACCAAGTGCTCGCTACATCTGCCACGAAGGGCATGGTTAATTCGTCCCCGGGGGAGAGTATGCAAGGGGTGCCAGTATCATTTCCAACGCCGGCGGTTTTGAGGCATAGCTCATTACAGCAGCAGAGCGAAGATCCGGCTCTGAGCGTGCTTTTGAGTGCTCTGATGGTGGAGATAAAAACTAGGTTTGAGACATCAGAAGGGAATCAGAAGGAAATAAGGCAAGTATGTGACACCCTAGAACAAAAGATGGATGACCTATGTAGTAGAACAACTACGTTGGACAGTGAAGTAAAAGAGCTTAGAGAGAAAGTGGTTACAAACTCAGTTGAGATAACGAAATTAAAATCTGCAGAAAGAGATTATCTGGACAGAGTTGAAAAGTTGGAAAACTTTCAGAGAAGGAACAACATAAAAATGTTGAAGGTGCCAGAGGGGAGGGAAGGAGATGATATAAAGACCTTTGTGGTATGTTTGATAAAAAAAGAACTTCAGGTTGAAGAAAGTGAAGAGGAAATAGGAAAGGACATCCAACGTGTACATAGAGACCCGTATAAGTTAAATACGAATAGGACAAAGCCCAGGAAGAACTTAATTAACTTTTTAACTTATTCCTTAAAAGAAAAGATTCTATCAAAAGGAAAAAAATTGAGGTTGATGGAGCCAAATGTGATTTCAGATCAGACGTCTCGACTGTAACCCCAAACAGACAATGGGAGCTAGGGAAGAAGATGGATCAACTCAAAAGCTTGGGAGCAGTGGTTCAGCTTAGATTCCCAGCCTTCTTGAGAGTTATGCTCGATAACAAGATGTACATTTTTCACTCCTGCGAAAAGGTGGATGAATTTATAAGTGATCTCCAGGCTGGTCGTGGTTGTGTGTAATCCTTTTACTCTGGCCCTTACCCTTACCCTATTCTACCTAGCCGCCAGAATTCAAAATTAATCAGGGAAACAGAGAGTATGGAAAGTATAGAGATTGATGCAGATGCAGTAAGGATTGGTTGGGGGGATAGGGAGGAGGGTAATGAGAAAAGTAGAATGGGGAGAGAAGTAAAATAAGTAAAATAATTAAAACAATAATAGTGTCTATATTTAGAGATAAAGAAATGAGGCAAAAAAAAGAGAGCATAAAACAAAAACTACAACAACAAAAATGTTATATATCGCTATTAAAAAATATATTAATAGAAAAGAGGAAGAAAAAATAATAATAAATGTCTATTTGCTAAAAAATATGGCCTTCAGAGTGTTTGTTTAAGGTGGGTCTATTTAGATGGTGAATGACTTAAAGATTGTTTTTCACTCTGCGGGGGAACCCATATGGCCTCTCGGCCGTGTAGTATTAGGGAGGGTTTTTCCTTGGGGGGGGGTGCATAGGGTGTGTAGGGTGGGGAGCAGTGGGAAAAAAAGAAAAAAGAGTTCCTCTGAGGTCTCTTTTAATAGGTTTTAGAAGCAGAATATGTGTGTAGTGGATATCGATGATGGGTGAGAGGATGGAAGGTACTATAAAAATCTTATCTTGGAATTTAAACGGCCTTAGGGTCAGGAGTAGGAGGGCGAAAATACTCCAATATCTTAAAGATTGTCCTGCCCAAATAATAATTGCTCAAGAGACACATCTTACAGAAAAGAAGCAACAGATCTATTTAGTTCTACGAGATGGTTTGTCCATATGGCATGTACAGCTCAATCAGCGTGACAAAAGGAGTGGCAATTTTAATTAAACGAGGACTACAAGTATGTTTGGACTCATTTATATCAGATAGAGCTGGAAGATGGATAGTAGCCAAAGTAAACATTTCAGGCTGTTCCTACACACTGGCAGGCTACTATGGCCCTAGTCACGATGAAGTGCAATCTTTAGGGGGAGCTAATAGCTGAACTCTTAAACTCTCTAGACCCAATTATTCTGGCTGGTGACTTCAATGTAGTGTTGAATACTCCTTTAGATAAGTCCTCAAATAGTAGAATTCAGGTCAATCCATAAGCTACTTTATTGCTTAATAATAACTATAACTTGCCTGCTCCTGCTATGCATCATCCTTCCAGTCACGAAGTCTCTTCAAGGTTGTCATAAATCACTTTCCAACTGCCGTGACAGCTCTACTTCTATCACTTACTTGGTACAGTGGGTCTCAGCTTCGAGACTTCAGCCTGCTACTGAATGTCGGGCGTTCGTGGCCCCATGACCATGCCTGGGCTGCAGGTGCCATGTCCACCCTGCGCTGAGCATTTCTCACCCGTTTGCCTGCCTTCAAATATCCCTGCTGTGAGGCATTCCAAGGACCTTGTCCGGGCACTTACCTAAAAAAAAACCTACGGTAAGGCATCCCAAGGACCTTGTTCGGGAAATTGCACTTGTCTCAAGAGTCCCAGTCGTAAGGCATCCAAAGGACCTTATCTGGACAATTGCTTCCTTATGTGAAGATATTTCTTGTTAAAGCTTGTGACTCCCCACCCCCTCGACACAGTGCGGCTGCAACTGCCTCATTCTCTGGTGTGGGTGCTTGGGAACAATTTCCTCTGGCGACAAAGCTGGGGACTGCTTGTCCAGGTCAACTTTTTGGCCGTGCTAGTGACCATGCCCTTCTTTCTGATTGGGCCCTTTGAATCCAAACTCTCTTGGTTACTCGCTGCCTTTTTCCTTGGAGTGCTTTTGTGCCCTGCTACTTCCTTGTCCTGTGTCTGTCATCAGGGTGGCTGGGGGGGTAAGCTGCCCGCCCTCTAGGGTTGGCTGCGCCTCCTGGTCAGCGTTACTTCTCTGTGCTCTACGTTTCCCTATCCAAATGTTCATCTTTGTTCAGGTGCCAAAGGGTCTATGTTAGCTGCTTCATGGTTATGACTACAATGCTTGTTTTATTTTCCATGAGTATTTTATTTGTTTAATGTGACGGTGAGACAGCTAGATATTTTGCTGTCACAATAAACAAATGTAGTGTGATTGTGAAATGAAACATGTATTAGCATGCTACTGTAGCTTTTTGTTTTGAGGGGGAAATTGTGTGCATGTGTGTGAGTGGGTGAGTGACTGATTGTCAATGTTGGATTTGCCTAAGACACCACCAGATGGGCCTGTTTGGAAGAGTCAATGTGTGGGCTACTTTCAGTGCTGGACTGGCCATGCCAGGCATCGGGCATTTCCCTGTGTTATTTTTCAGATAGGTACTCTAATAAAAGTCCAGGGAGCATCATACCCTTTCACCTACATCATCTCCCCTACATTTCACATGAACAAGCCTTTTAGGGACATGACGCCTTATAAGGACAGAACACCTAATAAGGACAGAACGCCTTATAAGGATTCAACGCCTTTTATGGACTAAATCCTTCACCTAGTTCCATGCAGTGGGAGGGTTTTTCCTAATCAATACTGCTCTGACATCATCCTTAGCACATATGAATATATTATGAGGCTACTACCCAGGGGGTATACTTCACCTTCTTCCTATCTACGCACAAGGTTTATCCCATAAGTCATCCCCATACTAAACAATCGCTAACACACGCACAAGGGAGAAAGGGACTATGTATAAATACAGCACCTCTTGCTATTAGTAGTGGGAGGGAACCGAGACTGCAAGGCCGACACACTGACCAGAGACGCTGAGGCTCCTGCATGCAGTCACTCCAGCAGACAGTGGTCTAAACATCCCTCGCGGGGTGTCCAACTCGAGACCAGGATGAAGTCCCACACTCTCATTATTCAGGTAATGGGGTTAGACTAAATCCTAGCGGTATTCTTGGCTCCTAGGTTTATAAGCTCTTTCGCACCTACTCACATGCTAGGTACACTTAGGTACATCTAGACAGGCATCAAAGGAGTATGTGTTTTATTTTATCAATGCATTTAAAATTCATATATATCTTTATGACTATAGCAAAATGGTAGAACTGTACTATTCCTCTTTATTTACTGTACTGCTGATCATATATCTCTGCTACTGTGTAATAGTTGTAGCAGCACATATATTTTACACTAGAAGAACAATGGTGCAATAAATTCTCATTGTAAACACGCTCAACTTTTTCTTCTGTGTAACTCTCTGAGACCAAATGAGCAAGCACGAGTGACCGGGTGAAAAGTAGTATATTGTTTCCACAAGTCTGAGGAATCAGGGTTGTTATGTTCTGAGGTTGCCAAAAACGAATCTCTCTGATGAAAGGAGATTCTAGTGGCACTGTGAGCTAGCTAATGCAAACAAGGCTAACATACCCGGTGGGGGTGCACAGAATCAGTCTACCACCAGACCCACAGTGTATGTCATCCAAAAGCGCAGGTCCTGCAGGAGTATTATAGGAACTACACTACACCTGAGAGCCTGGAAGGGTGGGGGCCAGTTTTGTAGTTGAGGGGCCCCCCGTTTTGTTAAAGGGACTGGTTTTGCAGTGGTGCTGCAATATCGACCCACAGTAACAAAAGCAGTCATACTTCACTCTTGCCCCCACCCCCTGGGAGGGCTGGTCTGACAACATTGTCAGGGTTGCTTGGGTGCCCAGTCTGGCTTTGGCCAATTTCTTTGGCACCATGGGCCATGATAGGACAAAAAAATACAGCCCACACTCTTAACAGGTCAGTCCAGCACTGATTTCAGAGGTTGACTGGGTGGGTGTCTGAATGACTAAGGGCTTGATTATGAGTTTTGTGGTGTGGGAGCGAAGCCACCTCTCCATGCACCCGCAAACTCGTGTATGCACCTTCTGACATATTATGACTTTTTTAGTCACTGGTGGGCAGTTTTTTGGTGTTCCCATGGTGGTACCTATGAAATTGGGGCTGCAATGGGAATGTCAAAGGCAGTACCTGCATGGCATGGACTGCTACAGTCCATGCCTTACAGGTACTGGGGTTTATGCACACAGGAGACACAACATGTGGGCCCCTGCATGCAACCCTTTGGCCAGAAGCAACAGGGGGCCCTGTAGGGCCCTCTTTGTTTCCTATTCTCCACAGTTTACATAGAGGAGGAACAGCCATGAGATCCGTGGCGGGGAGGAAACTCGTAATAGGCTTGGGGGGATCACGGTGGTCCCGCCAAGCATATTGTGGCCTTATGACTGCCACTGCCCAGGTTCTCTGATCCCTGGCACTTGTGGTGGTGCAATGGTGGTCTGACAACCCTAGTTGTAATAGGGAGGAAGACCACCACCACTGTGCCCCTGCGAAGACCCGTAATCAGGTCCTTAGTATTTGAGTTGTATGAGTGGCAAATGGAAGCATACAGTGGATGTATGATTATGATTCACTCGGTAAAGGAATCAACTTGGGTAATGGAGAGTGATTTGCTGATTGTGGTAAGTGAGTGTGCATGAGTGAAAGTATGTGGATAGGTGAAAGGGATTGGTTGGTGTGACAAAGGCTTGTAATTTTGATGAAAGTTTGAAGAGACCATGGACAGTCACATTCTCTTGCATATTAGACATGTCTGTAAATCTGTAGATGGTAAATATTTTATTGATCTCGAGAGCATGGAAGCAAAGGGCACCTGCTGCCATTGAAAACTGTCACCACAGAGTCAAACGCACCCAGGTCTGAGTTTGGGCTTGCTTGAAGAGTGTATTCTCATGTATGCACTTATGCAATAGCCAACCGCCACTGGAAATTAGAATCATGGGAAGCAGTCTGCTCCATCATAAATCTCAAAAGAATAGAGTGCATAGCAGGATGCACAGAGGTTGGTGGAGAGGAATAGCCTGGTATCGAAATTTAATATTTCCCTTCTGTAATAAAACAGTACTTAACTGAATGACTACATATTTATTCATTGACTTCTTATATCATTTTATACCAAACCCCATATTTTAACTTAACTGTGAAAAGTATGGTTTTGGCTATCATCACATGTGGTGTACATTCAATGCCCTTGTTCAAGCATACTTTATTTGACTGCATACAAAGTTAAATAATATATATCCCTAGAATGTAACACCAGCAGGTAGTTATAGTTAAGACTTTGTTTCTATTCAAAAAGTGTTTTTTCTTTTGCCAATATCTTTGGGGCTGTTTGACAAATCTTGGCGAGATTTTCAAAACTAATGGCTCGCTCAAGTCAGCTCCTGTTGTGAAAGTTTCTAGCTGATTCGGCAAGCAGGGGCAAAGAAAAATGGGGGTCCCCAAACGCAATTTCTCCATGTTAATTTCCATTGGAAACTGTTGATGCAGCTACAACCCGAACTGCTGAACGGAATGATACCAAATTTGGCAGAAAGATAGCTCTTGGTCCAGAGTGTACTCTTTTTGTTAAATGGTGTAAATCCATTCTGTAGTGCCTGAGATTTTCATATATTTACAAATATTAATATCCAGTGGCCGCAAAGGATCCGCAAACCCACCTGATCTCGAGCCTGACTCTGATTGGCTGACAACAGTTCCAACCAGGAAGTGTTGGCAGTCATCTTGTGACTTGTTTGAACCGAATCACAAGACAAAAGATGCCCAAACTCGAAAAGGTGCCAGGCTAGAAACACCCTGACCCCCTAGGCCTGCGAGGGCCAAAAAACCTATTTCTTTTGTTAATTTTCGGCGGGAGTCGAAACAAAGCACGGTCTAACGACCTTCCTTTTCTTGAAGCCCACGGATGGACCAGGTCCCGGGGGTAATGTTTAATTATGATGTGAGCACCCCTGCAGTCCCAGGGACTGTCACCTCCCTGGGGCTATTCTAATGATATGCGGGTCACGCGGGCCTCCTGAAGCCCCAGGTACCGCCACCTCCCCGGGGTTATAAAAAAATAAATATTGTGGGGGCTCCTGCCCCCCTTGCTGCCCCGGGGACTGCCACCTCCCCGGGGTTGTATCAATGGGTGGGTGGCTTCGTGGGCCCTCCAAGACCCCGGGTTCGCCACCTCCCTGAGTCTACTTTTAAAAAATGAAGTGTGGGGGCACGAGACCCCCACTGTGCCCTGGGGACCACCAACTCCCTGGGGCATTCATCAATTCAGTTCGGGGGTCCATTGTGGACCCCCAGCCCCAGGGACCACCACCTCCCTGGGGCTTTAAACCTGTTGGGAGCCCTCCTTGGCCCTGGGGACCGCCACCCCCAGGGCCAGATCTGGCCCTGCTCCCACCATGCCATACCAAACTCTGCTTTGCTTAATGGAAGCAAGAGCAGGAAAACTGCTCTCGCTTCTATGAAGCAAAGCAGATTTGCGTATGGGAAAGAAGCCGCTGTTTGCAGCTCCCTCTGCCCAAAAGCAGTGGCAGCTCCTGCAGGAGGTGGGGAGCCGGCAGGGACCGCGGGGGAATTGGGGGTCCCCCTGCAGTCCCCAACGTCATGGCCATGCCCTGGGGGATCATGTACCCGGAGCCAAAAGTGGCACGGAAGGGGAGGACTAAGCAGCCCCCTTTCCTTTTTTTAAAAAATGTCCGGACCCCGGGCAATTTGGTCCCTGAGGCGGATATCGGGCAATGGAAGTGGGGGCAGTAATTATTATTTTTTTGTCTTGTGATAGGAGTCGCGACCCTATTGTGGCTCTCAGCGTGGCCCCCCAGTGTAACATTGCAGTGGATTCACAGAGCCATGTTAAATAAAAAATTTAATAGTATATAATTCAGAAGGTAGTGACCCATTTGTGAACTTTTTTATGAAGCTAGTGAGATTGAAGTTAATAATCACATTAAAGTTGATAGAGTTAGAAATAATATATAAAAATAAAAATGAAAAGTTAAATTTGAAAAGTGTATTGTGTTGTAATACATTGAATTTGTGATTTTGTATTGAAAATTCGCGACGGGTTCGAGGATCCAGAAAATATTTGAAATGACTATGTATGTTAAAAAAATAAGATTCACTGTAGGGTTATATGGTGGCTCTAAAAAGAGCTGTTGTCTTCATTATGACTTTGATGGAGCTATATGCAAGTGCGGATGCACAGCTTAAGGTTGTTGAGAAACATTCTGTTTCCTTCATCTGTGAAATGAACTCAATCACTTCTGTAGATTTCGTGCATATCTAATCGTAGATTGTTGTTATAGATGGAGCCCATCCTATGGTCTCTGAGGTAAGCCGAAACAGCTTTATTGACATTCTTCCTAGCTTGCCCAATCTGTGGGCAGAATTGATTTGACCACTTCCATTTCTGTCTTTGGCAGATAGAGTATTCAAAGACAGTTTGAGGCAAAAACAACATCAACAGTGCAAAGGTTTCCTTCACTAGGCTTTCCAGCCCTACTCTAGTCAGTGTGCCTAGGTCATTGCAACCACAGTGCACAATCATGAGGTCAGGGAGTTCGAGATGCAAAAAGGTTTGAACCAAAGGCTTCAATTGGTGCCACTTTAATCCTCTCTGTAGAATCCATTTAATATCCACATTTTGTCAACCTAGGTCTTTTTCTATACCTCTGTGTTCAGCATACCTTTTGCACCAGAGAACATAGCTGTGCCCTACAATACATACTGTAAGCATTTTGAAGGGATGTCTGGAAGGAATGAAAAGATGTCTGTAGCTGCGGTAGTCAGTTGGCAGAATGAGAGGTATCTAAAATGTTGGGGAACATGCTGTTTTTGAGAAAATCTATAACTGATTGGCTGTTTATCAACACTGTGCACTCAAAAATAGGGTGCATGTTACTTTCCTGTAGAAGCATGTTTTTGATTGGTTATTCTTTTTTTTTTTAAAGGTACAGTAGATAGGATAAGGTAATATTATTGAAAATGTTGTGAACTTGCGACCTTCTGATACAGTTGAATGTTGCAAAAAGTGTTACCATGGAAACTAGGATTAAACAGAATGGTGGAAGGATTGAAACTTAACTGTGGTTCTAAAATGTGAAATAGTAACTTATATATAAGTGATATACTACTAAATTAAGTTTTCCCAAATCAGTAGTATGTTTAGAAGTAGTGTGTTGTTAAACAATAATACTAGTATTATTGGAAATAGGTTTTTGAACTCTCGTAAGGGTTAGTGGCTCCATCACAACACTACACTGCGGTGGAGTCGCGATTCCAGTAAATTACAGAACCAGTTTGGGCACTTTTAGAAGACACATAGAAGGGGTTAATGGGGAAGATTTACAAGCCCCTTGTGACACTTTTGTGCCGCTGCGATGGCGTAATAAATGCAGCCAATTTACAACGTGACACATCTAGAGAGATGCGTCACGTTGTAAAGCCCTGCGTCGCATTATACCTCTGTCAGGTATAATGTATGCATGGTGGGTGTTCCCACGCAGGAAAGCCTCGTAAAAGTGATGCAGTGAAATCTACAAGATTTCACTGCGTCACTTCTAGGACACCACTGCATCAAAACCTTACGCCTGCTTGAAGCAGGCGTAAGGAGTGACACAGTGTAGTGGGAATAGGCCTCAAAATGCATTACTGGAGTTTCGTCGTTCTTGCGACACAACTCTAGCAATGCGTGACATTTGCCCCAACAGATGCGTCAAGAATTTCTGACACATCTGTCAATCCTTGCGCCATGGTGCGCCATATTGTAAATAAGGTGCATCCATGGTGGCGCAAGGGCTACTCTGGGTGGCAGAGAGAAAGTGACTCATCTCTACAGATGCGTCACTTTCTTGTAAATCAACCCCAATATGTCGAACCAATAGAAATCTGTTTCAGAATTTGAAAAATGAAGGAAGCATTTTGATTTGTTACTTACATTTATTTGTGTGTGGAATGAGAGGGGAAGTTTGCCATTACTGGTTTTACCGTGGTGCATTACATTTATTGTGTGAAAAAGAAAATCTTTTATGAGTTGCTGATGTTTCATATTCTGAAATACTATTTGAAAGGTGAGTTACAAATCTGTAAGGTGTGTTATGTATTGTGTAGTAGCGCTTCACTCTTTGTAGTGATATTTTTAACTGTGAAAAGCATTATGTAAATTGTAGTTTGTTTTATAGTACTGAAATGATGATTGAAATAGGTTGTGCATAGTAATATGTGTGCTTTGGTAGATGGATTAGTGATTATGGTACTTCGTATGAGTCTTTGAAAAGGCATAGTTGAAGTACGCCATATAAATGTAGGTGTTTGCTTGAAATGAGAAGTGCAGTCTGTCAAGTTTAAAGGACTGCATCGTCTTGTGACTGAGGTATGTCTCTACTTGTACATGTATTTTCATTCGTGTTATGCATCTAAAGATGCAAAGCATTTCAAACACAGGTACACATCTATTTGTATGTTTCATTTATGTATGATGCCGCTAGCAAAAGGTACAGACACATGGATGCACGCTTATAGGAATATGGTGAGACTTACAACAGTAACATGGGAAGGAATTCTGTTTTATATTCAGCCAGGCCAAACATTCTGAAGCAGTAGGTGAAAAATGCAGTGCAAAAGTAAGGTTTTAAAGATGTTAGCAGAGGGATTAGTGAATACGGTACTTTGTACGAATCTGTGGAAAGGTATACTTGAAGTAGGGTGTATAAATGTAGATCTCTGTTTGATATGGCAACTGTACTAAGTAAAGTTTAAAGATCTATGTGCTCTTGTGACTGAAGTATGTGTCTATTTGTACATGTATTTGCAAATGTGTTATGCATCTGAGTATGGTGGATGTCTGAAACACAGGTAGAGAACTGTTTCTATTATGTATGATGGCACCAGCAAAAGGCATAGACGTATGCAGGCATGCTTTCAAGAATATGATGAGACTTACAACTGTGACATGGGTAGGATTGGTGATTTACATTTCTGGAGTTCTCTTGATTCTTTCTGTAGTTGTCTTGCCACTTTTTGCATCTCTGTTGCTTTTTTGTGAAGTTCTGTTGGATATTTCTGCATTTCTGTTGCTTTTTTCTGCACTTCTCTTCCTCTTTGTGCACCATGCTTTTCTCTTTGTCCACCTCTTTTGCCTGTTTGTGCACCTCTCTTGCCTTTTTCTGCACATCTCTTGTCTCTTTGTGTTCCTCTCTTGTCTATTTCTGCATCTTCCCTTAACTCTTTTGTCTACTCTTTTGCCTCTTTCTGCACCTCTGTTGCCTGTTTGTGCACCTCTGTTACCTCTTTGTGCATTCCTTTTGCCTCTTTCTTCATCTCACTTGCCTCTTTCTGCATATCACTCTCTTATTTCTGCAAATCTCTTGTCTTTTTCTCCAATTCTGTTGCCTCTTTCTGCACCTCACTTGAATCTTCCTGTACCTCTCTTGCCTCTTTCTGCACTTCTGTTGCTTCTTTCTGAACTTATGTTCCTTCTTTCTGGAACTGTCTTGCTTTCGGCACCCCTCTTGCCTCTTTCTGCACTTGTCTTGCTTCTTTCTGCACCTTTTGTCCTCTACTCTTCTTGTCTTTTTCTCTACCTCTGTTGCTTCTTTCTGTGGTTCTCTTGATTCTTTCTGCACCACTCCTGCTTTTTTCTGCAACCCTCTTCCCTTGTTTTAAACCTCTCTTCACTCTTTCTGCATCTATCTTGTCTCTTACTGCACTTCTCTTTTGCATTTTTATGCATTTCTGTTGCTTCTTTCTGCACTTCTCTTGCCTCTTTCTGCACCTTTCTCGCCCTTTTCTGCATCTTTGTTGTTTCTTTCTACATTCTTCTTGCCTCTTTCTTCTTCCTTGTTCCCTCTTTTTGCACTTCTGTTGCCTCTTTATGTATCCCCTTGTCTTTTTCAGCAACCCTCTTGCCTCTAGCTGCACATTTCTTCATCTTTCTTCAGTTCTCTTGCCTCTTTCTGCACTTCTCTTGCTTGTTTTTGTACACTTCTTCATACACTTGTGTTGCTTTTTCTGCATCTCTCAAACTTATTTCTGCACCTCTATTGCCTTTCTCTGCAGCCGCATTGTCTCTTTTGTACTTCTCTTGCCTCTTTCTGCTTGTAGCTCTTTGTGTATTTCTTTTGGGTCTTTCTGAATCTTTTTTCTTTCTGTCTGTTTCTTACTCTTTCAGCACCTTTCTTGCTCTTTCTGCAGCTCTTGTTTGTTTCAGCACTTTTGTTTTTATATTTGTTATAAAGAGAATAGCGATGTAATTATAAACAATTACTTAGTGGTTATGAATATTGATAGGAAATTAATTTGAAATTGTTAATTCATTTGAAACTGTTGTTTTTTTAGAAATTCATTTTATATGAGACACAAATTGAAGATGTCAAGAAAACAAGAAAAGAGAAGAGAACAAAGAAAACAGTACTACTTAAAGAAAAGTAAAATGAGTGCATTAGAAAAAGAGCAAAATGTTACTAAGGATCTTATCTGGTAAGAGCTCTAAACAGTTTCTTAAAACAGTTGTAGACAGATTAAAGAAAGTCAATAATAATGAACGGAAAAAAAAAACTTTTATAAGAAACCTGAATAAAAAGAATAACTGTCATGATAAAAATAGATTACTTTTAGGAAAAACAACTCGTACTATAAAAAGGCAAAAACAATTTAAAGAGATACGTATAAGAATGTTTAAAAGTAGAGTAAGTCAATATCTATTAAAAGATTTCAAAAAGTATACAAGAAGATCAGCAGCATATAAGAAGAAGCAACACATTGAAAGTGTAGTAGATATTGCTTTTGAATTGAAACAAACATTATTTATATTTATATTGAAGAGAATGAGAACATTGGATACAACAATGGTGTTTATGAAAGAGAAAAGCAAAAGAAAAAGACTTGTTAATAGATGTAACTTTTGTAAAACTTTTACTGGACAGTTCCAGTACTGAGCTTTTCTTTAATAAAGAAATCTATTTTCAACAGAACACATTAGTACATGCAGTTGATACTAGTGGTTGATGCTATGAGATAAAATATGGTTGTCCTATTCCTAAAGAAAAAAAGGTTGTTAGGAATGTGGAAGAAGTAATAGCTGAAGAAGTTCAAGGGAGGCATACACAAGCCCATGTATATAAGTGGGATTGTAGCAATATTTGCAGTATTCAACAGGAATCTATTGACATATTACACACTATTTACAACAATATGCAAAAAAGTGTTAAACAGAAGATTAAGATGTTACAAAGACTAGATCCATGTAAAATAAGAAAATATACTCATTTGCAGGGTCATTCTCTGGCTTTTCATTTAAGAAATGTGTGCCAAAGTACTTTTCATCATTTACGAATGTTAGCTGCACACCACTCTGAAATGATGAAGTTAGTAAGGAGACTCTACTATGTAAAAACTCCTGCATTATGTTCAAGTGAAATGAACACAGCTCTTTTGCATGGTTCAGTATCAGATGTACAAAAATTTCGTGATGAGATACAGTTTTGTTTTTTTGGTTCACAAGAGGAGTGTAGAGAACGTGGGAGCTTGATAAGTGTAGGTGTAAAAGAACAAGGCAAAGAGATTAGTATTGATGAGTTTGCAGCAGAAATTACAAAGTTTAGCACAGTTTCATCTGGAAAACCAAACTATGTTTGTATTTGTTGTCGACATACTCACTATAGAATTCAAAAAAGGAAAACAATGATAAGTGGCAGCAATTTGGTGCTTATTTGTTGGTAGAAGTTCGGTTTGAGTTGGCTACTGATCAAGTTATTTGTAAATACTTTTACAACAAATTAGAAGGGGACAAAATGCCATCTAGAGCAGTACATAATAATTTAGATTTGGTAGCAATTCCTCAGGAACTGGCAGATTTGAATGCATATGTGTCCATTCTTATTCAATCTGTATACCAATTTCAGGCCATAGTTCGTATGGAGCCTAAAACAGGTAAGCTGCCACCGACAGATTTACAAAGAGGTCTGAAAGTAAGAGTTGTCTACTTACCTTTAGATTTTAAAAAAAATATTAAAACTGTTGTTGTAGACAGGGAGGAAAATGAGCCAGTAGATATTCTAGTAAATGGTGTACCAACAAAGAGTCAAAAAATCTGGCAAGAGTTTGTAGATGTGAATAAACTTCAAAAGGGTATAATATATCTGGTACGGAATAATATTTATTATTAGAATGTAAATGTTGATAAACAGGTAACATGCTTAGAAGATGAAACAGAATTTTTAAGTGGCCAAATAGAAAAAGTGGACAAGTCCAAGAGTGAAGAGACTTATGAACATTATACTATACATCCTCTACATTCGAAGGAAATGATTGGAAACAGTATTGAATTATTTCAAATTAAGGAAGCAAAGGGAACTCTCATGAGTGTATAGAAAAAAGTTTAGAAACTTGTTGTATTCTACAGCTATTACCCACTGGAGAGGGTGGACGATTTGATGAGCAAGCTATATGTGTTCCAGCTTCAGAATACCGCTCAACAAGATTGTACTCTGAAGATCCAAGATTTCGACAGTGCGTTCCATATATTTCAACTTCTGTTTGAAAGTGATTTGTCTGCCCTTTCACATGTAGTCAACCACATATGAAAAACCGGAGTTCATCTTCCACATGTTTCTGCAAAAGAATTAATGGACAAAGTTCAACAAAGAAATTAAAATTTAAAATCTCAGTTAATTAATTTGATGGCGTGTCATCATGGTACCAATGAATATTGGTTTCGTCCGCACGGTGAACTTAAATGTATGTTAAGAAACATAGGTACCCCTACATGGTTTGTAACACTTAGCTGTGCTGAATATGCGTTGGACGGTTTACTGCAATTTCTATGAGAAGCAAATTAGAATGTTAAAAACATTTAATTGAAGACAGCTGGAGAACTGTGTTCCTTGAATTCTGTAAATGTGTGCAGATATTTTAATCATAGGTTTCAAGCTATGATATGATCTATCTGCACTAACAATATTCCACCTTTTAGAGAGGTAACATATTTCTTTTGGAAAGGAGTACCAAGCCAGAGGTGCTCTTCATATACAAATGCCATGATGGATAAAGAATGCTTCAAAATGTGGAACTGATACTGATGAAACTCTTTTGACTTTCATCGAACAGTATGTTACATGTGCCATTCCAAGAGAAGGAGGATAAAAGAGCGTGAGACAACACGTTTTACGGTTTCAAAGTCTTGGAAAATACTGTCGACAAAAATACAAGTGTAAATGGAAATTTTATACAAAACGTCAATTTGGATTCCCATGTCCAATAATTTCTAAAGGAAGAGTAAATAGTTTTTTGTCAGCAGTAAGGTATACAAGAACTCAGAAATCGCCAAAGAATATGTAGAATTTAAAAAGAACCAAATATCAAAGTGCATTAATGACTACAATCCAGTTATTTTGAAAATGTGAAATGCAAACATGCATATTCAATATGTTACAGATAATTCATTTGCTGTTGCTTGCTATGTTACATTATATATAACCAAATCTGAAAAGACAGAGATGAAAGAAATGTGGGTAGAAATTTAACAAGTGAAGAGTCTTGGTAAGAAATTGTACAGCTTTAGCTTGAAAATGCTTTCCCATTAAGAGATTGGATCCCATGAATGTTCAGATCGTTTGAGCTATGCAAGTTTATATTCAAAGACAAGAGGAATCATTTGGGTAACTTTAGGTCTTGCCTATACATGAAATGAAGTATTGAAATCGTTACAAGAAATCGAATACTTAGCATGGAATGAACCAGAAAGTACAGATATTGTTAAAACTGATTTGTTGGATACATACTATCCCAAAATGAGTCCACGTCTCAAAAACCTATGTCTGTATGAAATACGTCAACATTACAGCTTTAAAATAAAAGTTACAAGAACAAAAATATGCAGTAATTGAATGTGGTGGATGTTTAGTAAAACATGCTCAAGGAAATCTTATTAATGACAGAAAACTCAGTTGCAATAGCCCAGATAAGAGGGAATTTTTCTATTTAGCACTTCTGCAACTGTTTAGGCCTTGGCATAGTAAAATGGAATTACTTGAAGATTCCGAGAGCTATGAAGATTCTTTTAATGCAAGTAAAGATAGCATTCAGTGCACAATTTTCCCTACCTATCTATAAATGTTAAATTATGAGATTGAACAAGAAAGTACTATTGCAGATGAAATAGCTAAAGAAAGTTCTCAAGATAGTCAAAGTTCTAGTCTACTGAGTCAAGATCCACTGGGACAACCAATTATCGAAAATGAAGCAGCAATAGCCATGAATGAGGTAGAAACTGCAAAGCAACAAGCACAACAGGATATTATTCAGATTAAAAAGTTAGAAGAACAACTAAATATTGAACGGAAATAAATAGATCTACAAGTCAAACAACAGATACAACATGGTTTGGTGCACGAAAAAAAAAGAATGCGACTGTTCATCATTTAAACCTATTCTAATGTACATCAGTGGTCAAGCTGAAACAGGAAAACGTTTATTAATTAAAGTTTTGACCAGTTATCTACACAAGACGACAGAATCACATTTATCTTGTGTTGTAACAGCTGCAACTGGATTAGCAGCACACAACATTAAAGGGATTACTTTACATCGATTACTTATGCTACCAGTTGAACATGATAATAAATTGGAATATCAGAAGCTATCTGGAGAAGCTTGTTATGAAGTGTCAAGACTAGTACTGAAGAAAATAAAACTTTTAATCATTGTTGAGGTGAGCATAGTTTCAAACTTAGTGCTTGCCTTTGTACACTTGAGAATGCAACAGATTGTGATGTTCTGTTTGGAGGAAAACATTTAATTGTATTTGGAGATCCATTACAACTAACCACTGTAAAAGGACAACCTGTTTTAAAACACTTGTCAATGAAGACACTAGGAAATCTTTGGGAAGTATTGGAAATGTGGACATTTGGTTAAATTTTGAATATAAAGAACTGGTTAAGAATATGCGACAAGCAAGTGATGAAGATTATGGAAATATTCTTCAAGACATAAGAATTAGTGTCTCGACAAAACATGGTAAGCAAGCATTACAAAGTCGGCTACTAAGGAACTTGTTTACAACTGGAAACACAGCAGATGAAGTAATGTACAGTATGCTTGGAGAAAAGAAGTCTATAGTTTGCCTAATGCCTACACTACAAGAGTGTTCTACATTTAATCAACACATTTTTAAACTGGAAAATCAACAAATAGTGGAAATTGAAGCTATTGATAAAATTGAACATCAGGGAGTGACTATTCTTGTTACAAAGAAACTATAGGCCAAATTGCATTCTTTGGAAAAGTCTGTATCTAAAACTGCAGGCTTAGGAAAGACTTTACACGTATTTATAAACTGCCGGGTAATTTTATAGCATAATTTGAAGGTAGAAGAAATTTTAGTAAATGGAGCATAGGGAAAAGTTGTTGATTTTGGGAAGTTTCAGAAGAGAGATGGAATTGAATGTGTGATTATAAAATTTGCTCAGATTAAAGAGGTAAAACAGATTGTGTGATGTGTTGTGCGTTTTTTTGCTTGTAAAAGGCTTGTATGTTTGCAGAAAACAATTTCCTCTGTCTTTAGCATATGCAGTAACTATTCATAAATCTCAAGGTGTAAGTATATACACTGCTTTTGTAAATAGTGGAAGTACAGCGTTCAAAGAGGGAATGGCATACGTTGCATTGTATTGAGTAAGAACATTGTCTGGTTGTTATTTGATAGATTTTGATGAGAAAAAGGTTAGTGCTGATGCAAATTGTGTAAGAGAGTACAATCGCTTAAGAGGACTTTAAACTCCTGATTTAGGTGAATATCCCATATATGAGAAACGTGTAGTGTGTCCAACACAGAAATATGTCAAAGATAGAATTGAGGTTAAAAAAAAAAAGAAACAAAAGAGGAGAAATTTGAAGGTATAATGAAAAAAAATAGAAACTGTGGATGAGATTGTAGGATACCAGTTGGAAAATAGTTCATGTATCAACTGTTATGCTAATGTGATTCTGAATGTTGTGTGTTATCTATAAGATCTTCTTCATGAAATCATGGGGAATCATTAAAAAAGAGTCTGTTTTTTACTACATAATGTAATTCAACAGTTGGTAACTGACAGAAGTAAAATGCATACTTCTTCTGGCATTCAGCATCTTTTGGATATATGTACTGGTTCATTGACATTTACTCTCAATAAGCAACAAGATGCACAAGAATTTCTAATGCTTATGTTTGGAGTACTATAACATGAACACATACAGATTGATAACTTATTTGGACTAAGTTATGAATGGAATCATAAATGTGAAGAGTGTTCATTTACTTCTACCACTGAAATACAAACAGAATGATTCTTATACTTGATGATACCAGACTGCAAATCAGTACCTTTTGACAAATTGATAAAAACAGCCAACAGGACATGAAATGTTCACATTGTAGATCAGAGATGTTGTCTACATTACATATAGAAAGTTTTGGAAAATATCTGATTTTAATGCTACAACGTTGTAGAGCAAATGGAAGAAAATTGGAAACAAAAATAAAATCTTTTAATACAAGTCAAATATCTATTCCAGAAAGAACTTTTACAGCATTGGCTATTATTTTGGACGCTATACTGTGTATTTAAAGTGCTATAAAGGATGGACGTATTGCAATGATGGCCTCTTGGAATTTAAACCTGGATTGCTTTATGAATTACCAAATTCATATTTGTTATTTTTTAAGCCAAAGTTTTGAGTACATCATTCGGCGTATTAGGAAGATGTGAACAGAAAGTAGACAGCACTGCAAACTATTAGCATGTATAATTAGTGTTTGGATTAATATTTGCGCTAATTGATATTACATTTGTAAAATTGTGTTTAAAAGCAAATAGTTTATATTTTTGTTGTCTATATTGTACCAGATGTAAATGAGAATCTATATTCTGGCAAACGTATATGAAGAAAGTAATTAACAAAGTGTAGATAGAAAAACGCATAACTACATATATTCATAATGATGTACTATTCTGATTTTTTTGTTCAATCCACTTGATTGTTTTTTCCCCGCTGTTCAATGATGATACTACATTGAAATCACTGTGTATTGTGAAATTAAGTGGAATCTGAGAACAGCAAAAAAGGGAAACTGAAAATGTTATGTAATTCTAATTTTATGTTGTTATTCTTAAAAATATAATATTATATATTTTTTAATATATTATTATTATTAAATAACAGTTTTTCGTCTTATTCATAGTAGCTACTGTTGAAGTTTGAAACCAGTTTTAATGCTGTTTAGGACAATACTACTCTAAAATAGTTCTACTGATTAATGTATCCAAATTACTTGAAAAGTAAGGCTACATAATATAATATGCATAATAACCATGGAAAATGTTTAAAATGTAATTATATGTTATTTGTTTCTAATATAATTAATGTTGATCCTTTACACTACTTGAAAACTATCATCATATTTTTGAGGAGCAGTATCACACTTACGTTTCATAGAACTGCATAGTCAATACAACTGCTGTAATTGCAAGTTATCCAGGACAGGTTTATTTTGAACTCCCTATCCAATGACTTTTCAGATACATACATAGAAAAGATATGCACTAATAGAATTACCCAGTGACAACTCATCCACTCATTGAATATAACAGATAGTAAAAATGCACTGATGCAATCACACAGGGACTACATGTACACCCATTCATTACTATCTATACACTCAAAAAATCAGCCAGACATTATCCTTGCACTTATCCTTTTAGTCAAGCACTACCCATGCACTCATCCAATCACCCAGGCAGTAGCCCTGTACTCATGCAATCTAGGCCTGGGCGTAGTTCGCGAAGTAGCACTTCGCGAAGCTACGCAAATTGAAGTTCGCACTACGCGAGCTACGCGTAGCACTCCGCGAACTGCGTAGTACCTTGTTCGCACTGTGCCAGATGTCGTTTTCAATGATTGCACAGTGTGGACAAGCAACCGGCACTGTGCAATCATTGAAAATGGCATCTTGCACAGTGCGAGCTGTAGTTTTCTGCTGCTCGAGTAGATTTTTACTCGAGCTTCAGCTTTCTCAACGCGAACTGGTAGTTTCTCATCGCGAGCGGTCGCGAGCATACGCGACCACTCGCAATGAGAAACCTGACCTCCTCGCGTTGGGAATCTCGCCGGGAGGTTTATTTTCCATGGTCGCGATCGCCAACTTGAAGTTGCTGATCGCGAACAAGGAAAAAGTCTCGCCGGGATGTCATTTTGCTTGCTCGCAGTCGCCAACTTGACGTTGAGGACCGCGAGCAAGCAAAAAATGACCGCAGCACTACGCAACACTACGCTACGCGTGTTCGCACTGTGCTACGTGCAGTTCGCGTAGTGTGAAGTAGTGCGAACTTCGCAAACTACGCGAGCGTAGCGTAGTGCTTTGCCCAGGCTTAATGCAATCACTCAGGCACTATTCTTGTACTCAACCATTCACATGGGCATTACCCATGCACTCATCCATCCTCTCAGGAACTACCCATGCACTCATCCAATGACCCAGACACTTCATTTGCACTGATACATGCACTCATGCAGTACCCATGCACTCATCTAAGTACCCAGGCATTACCCTTCTACTCATAAAGTCATTCAGGTAGTACACATGCATTCATCCAAACACCTAGGCAGTACTGCTGCACTCATGCAATCACCCTGTGCCTACCGATGCACTCATGCAATCACTCAGGCACTACTGTTGCACTGAACCATTCACTCAGGCATTACCCATGTACTCATGTTTTCTCTTATGAACTACCCATGCACTCATCCAATGACCCAGCCATTACCCTCACACTCATCCTTTCATGCAGGTACTACTCATGCACTCATCCAATCAGCCAGGCTCTACACTTCCATTCATACAATCACCCAGGCACTACCCATGTACTCATGCAATCACTCTGATACTATTATTGGACTCAATCATTCACATAGGCATTACCCATGCACTCATACATTCTCTCAGGAACTACCCATGCACTCATCCAATGACACAGGCATTACCCTTGCACTCATAAAGTCACTCAGGTACTTCATGTGCAGCCATCCAATCACCCAGGCAGTACTACTGCACTCATGCAATCACCCAGGCAATACACTTGCACTTATGCAATCACTCAGGCAGTACTCTTGCACTCAGCCATTCAAGCTGGTACTACTGGTGCACTCATATTTTCTCTTAGGCGATACATATGCACTTATCCTTTGACCCAGGCATTACCTCAGCCTTTCATTCAACCACTATCTATGCACTCAGCTATACTCTCAGGTACAACTCATGCACTAATGCAATAACCCAGGCATTTTCCTTGCACTTATCATTTCAGTCAAGCACTATCAATGCACTCATCTAATCACCAAGGCAGTACCTCTGCACTCATGCAATCACTCAGGCACTATTATTGTACTGAACCATTCACAAATGCATTACCAATGTATTCATCAATTCTCTCAGGCACTACCCATGCACTCATCCAATGACTCGAACACTACCCTTGCACTGATCCTTTCACTCATGCACTACCAATGCACTCATCTAAACATCCAGGTATTACCATTGCATTATGAAGTCACTCATGTACTACACATGCAGTCATCCAATCACCAAGGCACTACCCCTACACACATGCAATCACCCAGGCAATCTATATACACTTATGCAATCACTCAAGCAGTACTCTTGCACTCAACCATTCAGTCTGGTACCACTGATGCACTCATCTTTTTTTTAAGCAGTATGTATGCACTCATCCTATGACCCAGGCATTACATTTGCACTCATCCTTTCATACAGGCACTACCCATGCACTAATCTATTCTCTCGGGCACAACTCATGCACTATTGCAATAACCCAGGTATTATCTTTGCATTTATCCTTTCAGTCAAGCACTACCCATGCACTCATCCAATCATCCAGGCAGTACCTCTGTACTCATGCAATCACTCAGGCATTACTGTTCTACTCAGTCATTCAGTCAGGTTCTAACCATGCACTCATGCATTCTCTCAGGTACTACCCATGCACTCATCCAATGACCCAGGCTCTACCCTTTCACTGATCTTTTCACTCATGCACTCATCTAAGCATCTAGGTATTACCCTTGCACTCAGGAAGTCACTCAGGTACTATACATGCACTCATCCAATCACCGTGGCAGAACTCATGCACTCATGCAATCACCCAAGCGCTACCCATCCACTCATGCAATCCCTCAGGTAATACTCTTGAATTTGTTTATTTTTTGGGTGTTTTTCAATTTTTTAAAAGTTAAACAGTCCAACTGTGGTGTTTCTTTAAAACAAAGAAACACAAGGAAGAAAACTCAACAAACAAAATTGCACTTATGTGCTTTCAGGAGATTTTTGATGGCAAGTTGAGAGCTCTCCAACACAAAGAGTCGGCAAACACTTTCGACAATGGATGCCTGCATCCGCCAATTCAGGAACAATCAGAGGTTGTGGAGTGGTCAATACAACCCCTGCAGAAATAGATGGTTGACTACCATCATCACTGGCAGCTTGCTCCCTCTTCTGGTGCTCCATTATCTCTTGTGCCAGACGAACTGGATGGATAGTCTCAAGGTGCTGCTTCATTGAAGAAGTGCTGCCCGAGTGCTTCTTCTCCGATCCTCTGGAGAGGACTTTCTGGCAGATGCGTCAGGTCACCTTCCTAACATTCACCTTTTTTCTTCCTCCGGCACAGTGAAAAAAAAACATACAATACTCTCCTTCTGCTTTTTACTGGACCCTCTACCTCTTCCATCTCCTCCTGCTGTTCCTCTTCAGGAAAAGCTGATCCCATTTTTAAAACACAAAAATGAGCAACACCAAAGAAAATAAACAATTATCAGAGCCTACAAAAAAAATTGTCCTAAAAGCCGACACACCCAAAATGAAAGGGCTGGAACAGGTGTTGGTTCCACTCTCCAAGAGAATGAAAAGCTCTTCAACCAATGACAAACTTTCTTTGTGTCATGCACCCGTAAAATGTATTAAATGTAATATAAAACTGTAATTTGCTATTAGGATATTGTGTTTCAAAGTATTTCAATGGAAAGTCTTTACGCAAAACAGATATTTAAACTTGAAACATTCATATTTCATACTTTTAAAAATTACGCCAGAAATGCGACCGCTACGCGATTCCAGTAATACGTGCCGGCAGGGTTCGCGACCCCTACGCATCCAGTGCGCGATGGTGCTGCGTACATAAAAATGTGTTTTAAACACCTTAAAAATACTGTACAAGAACACCAATACTCATTTTAATGTAAGTATATATTTTAGACTTACATTCGTGTAACGGATATGTGCACCCAACGCTTAGATCCGCGACCGGTGCGCAATACCGTCGTGTCCAGAGAAATCTGTTAAAAAAAAAATGTATACAAATTTATAACTTCTATATTACTATTTTTATGTACTCAGTCATACACCTCTGATATTCGTATAACGGATCTGCGCATCCACTGTGTAGGTTCGCATACTGTGCACAACCCTTTTTTGTAAATAAAAGAATATATATATAAAAAAGATATTTATCATAATAAAAGAACAAAGCATCTTTCATACTATTTAAAGCAATCATATAAAATTTAATGTAGCAAAAAACAGTAAAAATATATGCAAAAAAATCATATACAAATTTTCTTTTTCTATTCAAAATTCTGTTGTATAATATCAATATAAAAATTAGAAACAATATGACAATTTTGTAAAAATTACAATTATTCAAATAAATAACACTACAATCTTTAATCAGCTGGTATGTATATTTTAAAAAGTGATTATAATTACTTCAAAAGTTTATACAAATACATAGAAAATCATAGAAAAAAAGAGAAAATAGTTACAAATATTCTTTTCATAAATAAAATGGTTTATAAAACCTTAGAAATTCACTGAAAAAAAACACAGGTTTCAGGGATATTATTGTTAGGAATTAGCATTAAAAAAACCTTAGAAATTCACTGGAAAAAAAACACAGGTTTCAGAGACATTATAGTTAGGAATTAGCATTCAAAAAAATCTTAGAAATTCACTGAAAAAAGTACAGGTTTCAAGGACGTTAAAGTTATGAATTAGTATTTAAAAAACCTTAGAAATTCACTGAAAAACTACAAGTTTCAGGGACGTTATAGTTAGGTTGACATTTCACTCGTACAAAACCAGAGAATTTTAATAACTTGCGCCCCTGCAATGCACTGCTGATGACATCACATATTACATCACTCATGACATGGTCAGTGACATTACTGATGACATCTCAAATGATCAGATTACAGCACGAAAATATTTTAACTTGGTCCTGAAAATAACCTGAACTAATAACAGGTCGAAACGTTGCGACTGTCCAGTGCAATCTTTTGGACATCTCCATGGTTCATCTAAATTGCTAAACCTTCTTAATTTTTTGTAGCCTAACATTTGAGAACCAAAAAACACTTGTAAATATTGTCACTTGTCACTTGCAGCGTTCACCTTTTTAAGAGCACATATGTGCACAAGTACCTTCGGGTCATGCATATTTAATGTAAATAGTGGTGGTACTGTTCTTCTGGCCTGAACTAGTTTGCAATATAGACCACTCCTGCGTTATTCAAACAACCCCTTCAGTCTCCCTGTCTTTCCTTTTTGCAATTAAGGGGATGATTCAGATGCAGGTAGGAAGGGCTCCGACCACCGGTCCATCCGACATCAGAATTGGCCCCTAAATGTGCATGTTTTATTAACGGTCTTCCTAATATTACCTCTTGAGACATTGTTACTTGTTACAGGGCTATCCTGTTAGGCACTCTGGAACTGTCAGAAGACTGACTTGAAAGACTAGAGTGTGGGCTGTGCATAAATATTGCTCATGGATGGACTGCGAACCCAAAGGAACCCTGGTAATTTTGTCAGACCAGCTCCCCCGATGGGGGGGCAAGTGTAAAACATTGCTTTTTTCTACTGGGGCTAATATTGCAGCACAGCTGCAAAACCGACCCCAGTAATAAAACCAGCCCCCACCACTCCAAAACTGCTGGCACCCTTACAGGCTCCTGGGGAAATGCCTGCTGTCCGCCATGGCCAGTCTGGCCCTGAAAGTGGCCCAACACTGGCCCTTCCAAGCAGCACTGGAATGCAGACTGCCTTTGGTACCGCTTAAAAATGTTGGCAGTACTTCATTTTCTGGCTACAAAGCAATTTTAGGGACTGGTTGGACATTTTTATGATATGACACAGCCTACTTTTTCAAATTTAGTTTTCCAACCATTTGTGCGTCTGTTGGGAAAAAGTAGTGTGGTGTTGGCTGCAGTAGTGCACTACTTGCTTTAGCACCTTTGAAAACGTAGGCTGTGTCATAGAGTAAAAATGTCCAACAGTCTCTGAAATTGTCCTGTAGCCACAAAATGTAGTACTGCCAACATTTTAATAGGTGCCAAAGGCAGTCTGCATGTCCCTGCTGGTCTTTAATACTTTGCCTGTTGCAGCCAGTAGCCTGTGAATAGCATCCATGACAAGCCAATAGTTTGTTATGGTTTATTCGCTGGCCATATTCAATAGATTGTAGCATCTCTTCATCAACCTGGATCATCATCTATGCCTATTGGGTGCCTGAGCCCTTTCTTCTTAAACACGCTGCTGCACTTGTACCTGTAGTTGTAGCTGCATAAGCAATAGACATATTTTCAACAGTTGACAGTGACCGGTTCGGTGCTTCAGCCATGGTGCGGTTTGGCTGACTCTGAGAGGTGGAGTCTGCTCTTATATATGGACCTAATCAGTAATTTGCCTCTAGCTGTAGTGTATGATGTCTGTCTTATTTTGAGTGCATGTAAGCATATATGGCTAAATGTGTTGTGGGTGATGTCCTTATTTTTTTGCATATTTTTACTATCCATGTGCCAACTTTATTAGTGAAGTAGTGGTGTTTGATTGATATCACATTGTGGATGTTCTTTGATATATATTTGTTTAATGTTACTACTTCTAAAGGTCAGGAGGTACATTTTAGTCATAATTACCCACCTCAGGCTTCTTCAGTTACAACTTGTAATGGCATTTTCTTTATCAACACCTGGTTTTACCTGCTGCAAATTTTCCAAACACGGTATGACTGGATGTGGAAAAATCATACATGCTTACAGGCAGCAGAAAAATGACATCTAATAAAACATGTAGGTGTGCAAAGAGGAATAAATGTAAAAAACATTCTGTCAATCGGCTCTGTAGTGAGGGCCTTAGTGTAATGTTGCTGAACTCAAAGAATGTTTTTACGCATTTGACGTTGAAAGTCTTGTATTTCTTTTACATACAATGCTACAGAAGCGACTTAACTTAGGGTATCATAAAAAAAGTTGCCTTTCTGGATGATAAACATAAGGGGAAAAAAAAGGGATGGCTCCTAAGGAAGAGTGATGCTCATTGTTATATATGCAAATTCTGTAACTACAAGGAATTCAACCCATTGTTCTTGTTGGTCATGAGTATAACAGTCAAATATTGCTCAAAAGTCTGATTGACTAGCTCCATTTGCTCAGGATAGTAGTCAGAAGGAGCAATTAAAGTAGACAGGAGAGCTTGGTGCAGACTTTTGAGGGGAATTTCGTACTACTATCTGATACAATTGTATGAGATAGGCCATGTAGACAACAGATTTGTGTGAGGAAAATAATTGCAGATTATTTTGATGAAGGTAAGTATCTGTTATAAAGTGAGACAGATTTGTAGTACATTGCATAGAAGGGATAGAAAATGTAATCCCTGTTATTGATGCCATCTTTTTACAGATCTGTAATAAAATCAATTGAAATTTAAGACGTTTGGTGTTTTGGTAAGTAATGGGTATTGGCTAGGCCTGAAATTTACATTACACTGGGATAATTTGCATACTTTTGTTACACCTTGTTGAGTTCCTAAAATTACGCCATTGCTCCACTTGGTGTAATGAATCCCATTTGTGTAAATATTTACAGTGAACGTGCCATCTGCGATAAAAAATTACCATGAACACATGGGAACAACAGAGCACGAGCAACTGTATTTCTCGGTGCATTTTCTTGTACCTGAGCCAAAATGTGTGCTACTGTAGACCATCTTGATGTTGCGCCATGCCTTGTCTGCCTCTTCTCTTCAAGGGTACGCCTCACTTTTCCATCTGAATTATGTAAAGGTATTATTTTTGTGACAAAAATCTGGTTTAAATTTCTGAAAAATATTTACAAAGAAAACGTATATCTCTGGCATTCATGGGGCTACTCAATGCAGCAGGGCATGTACCTTTTGTTGTAGCATAGCAATTCCTGCATGACTTAAAGTGTAACCCAAAGAGTCAACTTCTTTCTGATGGAAAGAACATTTTTCCAGTTTGCATAAAATGTATTCATATGTAGATAAGAAAACACTTGGCTTGCATGCTATTTATGCTTGGACAATGATCTAGTGTCTATAAGGATATAATCTAGGTATACACTCAAGAAGCAACCAATGAAATCTTGAAATGCATCATTAGGAAAGCACTGACATGACTTAGTTTTCAAAATATCCAAATTGAGTATGAAGATTGTTTAAAAAAAAAAAAAAAGAGGATTGTGACAAAGTGAATTATCATTTGGTGGATGGTAGTCCACCACATGTATTAAGGTCACTATCTCGTTAGATCCAATTAAAGATTTCTGTCATATGAATCAGATCTCAACCAGTGATTAATTTGTTAAAGAATAAGTTCCAGGGCCCACAGTTTTGCTTAAAGACTGCGAATGGAGCTACAATGGTCAGCGTGCCAGCTAACAAGGCTGCAAAGTCTGGTTTCCACTTTAAGCCTCTTTAATTTTTAATTCACTCCAGATACTTGGTGCCCTTTCACAGCACTCTTGCAGGTTCCTGCTTTCTCCCTCGCTCACGTTTTTTAAGTCATTCTTTTCCTCCTTCTTTCCCTCTGTATGTTTTTAACTCTCTCTGGGATGAGGTCTGATATGGAAAAATAAGTGCTGGTTCCCAAAAACTAATTCAGGTGCGCCAAATTAAGTGCCCAGATTAACCCAAGGTAGTTTTAGAACAAAGCTGTAAGGCTTAAGTTAACAAAATATAGAAAGCATTTAGAAGTACCGAACCAGTTAAAATGTCAAAAACTCAAAAAAACAAAAATTCCACTCCAATTTATAAAACTTAGAGTATGATTCAATTAACAAAAATACACCAAAACAACAAAAATCCAATAAGGGCAACACAAAATATGATTTTTTAAAGTTTTAAGTGAACATAGCACTAAAAAGAGCAAAGGTCCCATATCAGTCAATGGTCGCAGGAGACTGGGACCTAGGAGTGATTTCAGGATGACTGAGATGGCGCGTGGGTCAGATACACCAACCAGATTTGACCCTGTTGGAGGTTTTAGCTTGAGATTTAGACCTTTTTCTCAAAGTCAAAATCCTTCTGAGGGGCAAGGCAGCAGGCTCTGTCTGAGACGGGCTCTATAACATCAGATAAGCATGGGACAAGGTCCCAGTGAAAAGGTTGATTTGGAGGGAAACGTGCTGAGTGGGATAAATTCATATTTTCCTCCAAGGGAAGTCCTTTCACCGGTCAGATAATATTGGCTTCTTTGCCCCTTCAAGATTTCTACCTTCAGACTTAGACTCTTAGTCCTCCAGTGGGTAAGGTGGAGGGCTGCATCCAAAACAGGCTTGGTGAGGTCCCACTGAATCAGATTTGGTGCTGCAGAGAGCTCTGAGCTCTGAGCAACATGCCAAGCTGAGGAAGGGTCAGCTTGGCATGTTTTTCCTGGTCCTTCAGTGGTTTTCAAGTCCAAAACGTTTCTATGTTCCTTGTTTCCGGGGATGTTAAGAGAAGTCCAGGTATACACAGCTAAGGGTCCCAGGGCAGCAGGAGCAGTATTTGAAGGGCAAAATTCATTTCACTCGAGAAGAGGGTACCAGCAGGGTCAAGATCAGGTCCTGTTGGTACTGGTCAGCTGGGCACTCCAAGAAAAGACTTCTACTGTTTGTTGTTGCCTGTAGCTTACTCAGGAGGTCAGCCAACTGACATTTGGAATCTACTTCTTTGGCCTGGTTATCAGTTGAAGCAGGTCCAGTCTTTCAGGTCTATTCAGACAGCAGGTACAGTCCTTCTTCTGTTCTTTCACATGTCCACTATTGTTATGAGGAGTGTGCCAAAAGATGCTATATTTATGCATAACACTAGCTTGTGGGTGGGGCAAATCCTAACCACTCCTAAATCAATAGGGAAAAACTTCCCAGGGGTAGCCCTACCTACGAGTGCAGCAGTCCCTGTGCACTCTACTGTAACAATTTCAAAGTGCCTCTCAGTCGCTAAATAAAAGATGGAGAAACCCTTTCCCTATGTGCAGAGCCTGTGTGCCCACCTAGAAGAGTGACCAGGGTAATGAACAGCCCCTTCTTCCCTGGGCAGTCCAAACCAGTTTTCGGGACAGCATTCCCACCACTGGGTTTGGTGATGCCTGACTGGTAGGACAAAAGAAGGGGTTGTGCAGGTGTCGACAGGCATCTGCTTGCGACATGGGAGACCCCTTCTAAGTAAATTAAGTTCCTTGTCCCTGCCAAAATAGTCTCACTGCCAGAGGATCCAAACACCTCCCCACACCTAGGTCTTTGTCGCATTAATCTGGCAGCAGTTTTCACACATCATCAGGGCTATTTACCATCTGGCTGACAGTTGGAGGCTGATGCAAATTAGCCTCTGGGATTTTCAGTGAAGGAAAAGGTAACTTTATAAATGTCCATTTTCCTTAATATTTAAAATAAAATCCCATTTCACCATTGAGTTGGACTTTTAATAAATATTAAAACAGTCCCTAGAATGAGCTAGCAGAATTAATATTGTTCACAGTGTTTCTCTATGGGCTAACCAGCCTTCCTATGGGAAAATAGCTTGTTCATGCTAGTCGCCTTAAGGACATATTAATTTTACACTTCTGCATGTTCCACTTTTAAATACCATGCACACCTGGTGAGTTGGAGGAAATCAACGCTATTTGCAAAGACCCTGGGTGCCTTGACTTGCACAGCACACTTTAGCCACGGTTCCTTGCGGGGCCCTTATCAACCGAGAGGAGGTCCCGCAGAGCGGGAGACCCCTGGTGAGTTGGAGGAAATCAATGCTATTTGCACAGCCCCTGGGCGCCTGACTTGCACAGCTCACTTTAGCCACGGTCCCTTGCGGAGCCCTTATCAACCGAGAGGAGGTCCCGCCATGCGGGAGACCCCTGGTGAGTTGGAGGAAATCAACGCTATTTGCACAGCCCCTGGGCGCCTTGACTTGCACAGCGCACTTTAGCCACGGTCCCTTGCGGAGCCCTTATCAACCGAGAGGAGGTGCCGCCGTGCGGGAGACCCCTGGTGAGTTGGAGGAAATCAACGCTATTTGCACAGCCCCTGGGCGCCTTGACTTGCACAGCGCACTTTAGCCACGGTCCCTTGCGGAGCCCTTATCAACCGAGAGGAGGTCCCGCAGCGCGGGACGCGCGCGGACTCGGCCCGGCCAAGACTGGCCCGTCTTAGCCCGTCCAAGCCAGGAGTAGACTGGGCTGGGCCACAGACTTTGGCTTCTTTGACTCTATATGCTCGAACTTTTGTCAGATAAGTCCTTGTCATTCACTACGTTAATATCTTAGCTACTGCTTTGGATGTAAGAAGTTTGCGCTTTTGCATTATAGTACTTCGTTTAATGCCTATTGCATATCGTTTGTTACATTATTTTTATTACCTAAGTCGTAAAACGAAAAACTAAATTCTGTCTGGTATTTTTAAACACTGATCCCCTCGAGTGGCATTTTCCTGCATTGTTTGATTTGCTGCCCCTAGGTTTCTGTGCTTATATAAGTAAAAATGGTGAAAAGAAAAGCCTCAAGTGCACAGCCTAAGAAGCAGTCTAAATCGGGGGAGGGACCACGTGTCTCTATTTTAAATTATTTAACGGGTGCAATGGGAGCTCTGGAGGAGCAAATTGTGTCAGTGGAAGAAGCCATTTCCCGCGACAACACGATTGGCACAGCCGGTTCTGGGGACTTACTCTTGAATAAAAATAAACAAACATTATATGATCTGTTGAAAGCAACGGGTGTGTCTTGAATATTTCAGATCATGTCTCCTTTACCGATCAGGATGCTGAGTTTCAGCCACCTACTAAAGGTACAAAAACCCCGATTTTAACATTAGATACAGCGGTAGAACCCACTTATAGGACTAAGGTTATCACACAGAAAGTAGTAAAAAGGGGGATTAATAAGCCCCCCCCAAAACCCAAAAAAGTAACTCGGGGAACTGAGTCAACTCCCCCACATGTACTCACTCAGAATAATATAATGGCAATAAAAACTAAGATCGAGGCCATGGATACTTTTTTAGAGACTCTTTAAGTAACATTATAACAAGGCTTGGTGCAATTGAAGAGTTACTACTTAACCATTCCAAATCTTTGAAAATTATTGAAGCACCAATACTAAATCCTGGTGCCTTTAAATCTAGGATTAATAATGATTTGTTAAAGCCCATACCAAACCCAGGGAGTACACAGTTGAACTTAGGACATATTGATGACCATGTTCCAGCCCCCCAGGATAGTATTATAAATCAATTACCCTGTAGGCAAACCATGACGGATAATCACATAGATGGCACTAATCGACGTAATGTAGTTCCAGCTGTAAACTCAGAGTATAAATTAACTGCTCCTTTACTGGGTTTACCACCTGCTGCTACGCCATATACAGTGATTTTAACTAATGTTCCAAAATTGAGAAATGATGCTTATGAACCATGGCATGTGTTAAGAAATAAGTCTTTAGCCTGGTTGGGAACTAGGGTAGGCGAAACGGACAGATTATTCGCGGAGTTCAAAATGGCAAGAAGGGTAAGCTGGGTAGGATACAAAAGAAATACCAGGCGATTGTGTGGTTCTGAATTTCAAAACACCGAAATTTGTACACTGGATATTGAGCAAAATGGAATATTACTCAATGACTCCAGGCAATATCAGTGTGGTTCCTTTGGGCTTCTTTTATAAGCCTGGTGTCTCGGAAAAAAGGGCCCCAATCAAGGATCATGGTTGCAGATACTCTGTACAAACACACAATTGCTATGAGCGCCTACCTTCCTTAGAAGAAGTAGATTGACGTAGTAGCTCGGACAAATTAGGGGGTAACTTGGTCCAAGATTTTGGGGAGGTGCCACATGATAACAATAAAGTAACTCATTTGGCCGACACCATAAATAATTTTACTCTAAACTGTACCCATAACGAGACCTGGGAAAAAAGAACCTGTAAGGCTTGTATTATGCCTTCTCTGCCTATTATAACTGGCAGTTTTAGTCCTGAATTTACGACCTCTAAAATCCCTCCTGAGATTATTATGAATAACAACATTCCTCACGAGGTACAGAAGTCTTTACCTGGCAGCGCCAATATGGCGTTGACCTCTAGTTCGGGGTCTACATCCACCCCAAAAAACCATTCTCCTTCACTGATACCTTCACTAACTTTGGGAAATAGTTGTGGGGGTAATAACTTAAGAACTAGTCCTGAGGGAGTTCAAATTGTTTGTTGGAACATTGCGGGCTTAAAATCGAAGTTGCTAAATGATATATGGTTAGATTTTATATGGAATTTTGACATCCTTTGTTTACAGGAAACTTGGTTAGTAGAGACCATTCACTTGGAAGGATATAGAACCTTTTTTACTCCAGCAGTTCCATCTCCCTGTGGTAGAGCGAAGGGAGGTCTCTGTATATACATTTCAAACTTGATGAATTATGACAAATGTAATTTTTTTGATGGTCCCTATTATCAAGTTATCGGTTTAACCTGTGATTCACTTACGAAGCTGATCATAGTCAATTTTTATAACAACGTCCCACAGTTACAGTTCGCAAGTATCCTAAAGTCTTTAATGGACAGACTAGTATGGCTTCAGGATTCTACGGACAAGGATGTAGTTATTTTGTGAGGGGGGAGATTTTAATTGTTCATTATGTCAACATATAGGAAAAGGGATTTGTGGCTTAACGCATGACGATAACGATGAAGATTGTCTTCCGCACTTTGCGCATACAACACAAGGGGATCTTTTTAACGATATGCTACTAACACAGGATATGGGCTTCGGTAATATGCTAACAACTCTTCTGAGAGCCCTTTTGCCCAACCTTTAATTGTCGTGGTGCTTTCTCTATAATAGATTTTATTTTGCTGTCTAATAGACATTCTTCTAGGGTAACGAATTTTCACACACACGACTTAGTTTTTAGTGATCATTTCCCACTAACCATAAGCCTGATGACGCAATGTCAAAGCACTAGAAAGAAGGATAGAAATATTAATAATGTTGATAACATTAAACTCAGTAGGCAGAATGGATACGCTCTAAGTTGGGAGAGCGTGAACCAAGAAGAACTTATGGGCAAAATAGTCAGAGACTGCTATAATAATATTGTGCACTGTCTAAACGACCAGGGCGATCAAAGAGATATCGTGGAGAATTTTGCAGTAATTGCAGCATCCATTAAGAAGGCCATTTTTGTTGAAACTAATAGAAGTACACCCATGAAGTCAGGATGGTTTGATCACCCGTGCACCCAAGCAAATTCAAAGTTGAAGTATGCGCTCCATGCTGTAATTAAAAATCAACTTGACATTAGTAAAGCAAGGAGGGAGTACAAATTGGCACTGAAAAATAGGAAAAACAAGCTAAAAAGGAAAATGTGGTCAGCACTGCATGCGGCATCTATGTTGCGTGACTCGTCAGATTTGTGGAAGGCCGTTAATGCCCCGTTTTTGGTCGATATGGACAGGGCCAATATAGAGATAGCAATCCCTGAACAAGACTGGATTAGACATTATATAAATCTCTATAACTGTCCAACTGTCGCTTCGGACGTATCAGGGCCACCAGCAATTGAGCCGCTACCCCAGGGGCCAGAATCTCAAAAGCATTTGGTTTTTGACCTTCAGGAAGTAATTGATGCTATACAACTTAGTCAAGGAGGCAAGGCACCACGGCCGGACGGCATTCCAGTAGATCTTTTCAAATATAATCTTGAGCTATGGGGACCGCTTTTAACATTATTTTTTAATACATGTAGTGTGTATGGTCTTCCACCAACCTGGTTAGCTTCTATTTTAGTCCCCATTTTTAGGAAAGGAGATAGAGCTAACCCGGCATGTTATCGCCCAATCTCCCTGTTAGACTCTTCCGTGAAAATCGTCGTTAGAGTCATACTTAATAGGTTACAAGAATGGGCAGAGGCCTCGGGAATAATATGTGATATACAATATGGATTTCGCAAGGGTATGGGGACAGTGGATCAGAGTCTTAATTTAAATCTTTTAATTAATAAATACACGGAGGCAAAAAGGGGTAATTTATATTTAACCTTCGTTGATTTATCATCAGCGTTTGAATGTGTTGTCCACACTAAGTTATGGAAAATTTTAGAAGAGTTAGGCGTGGACACTTTATTAGTCTCTTTTTTTAGACAGCTTTATGCAGGGGCCAAGGCTAGGGTACGGTATGGGGTAGGGAGCCAATGCACTACTGATTTTAAGATAGGAAAAGGAGTGAGACAGGGCTGTGTTCGCGCTCCTTTCCTTTTTACTCTATATATCAATGGTCTAGAAAAACACTTAGTGCAAAATTGTAGAGACCTACCTCAGATAGAAATGAGAACTATTCCGGCACTGTTATATGCCGATGGCGCCGTGTTAATGGCTCGTACGCCTCTGGCCCTACAATGATGAATGTCTTCTTTTGAGAATTTTATGTCAAACTTGGGGCTTTCTATAAATGTCTCCAAAACACTCGCTATGATTAGTGGTAGTAGCAAGAACAAGAGCACAAAGACCATGTTTGTATATAATAAGCCTATTGAATATACCAAAACGTTTGCTTATTTGGGCATTCTATTTGACAACAAATCTAGTTGGCAACAAGCCGTGAAAGCTAGGAGGATGCTGTTTGCTAGAACTGTGACTGCCCTTTTTAATTTTAGTAAGAAATTGGGTAGGAGGCCCCCGTTTGAGTTTTTAAAAATTTATAACGCAAAATGTGTGTCTGTCGCTACTTATGGAGCTAGTGTCTGGGGGATTGTTGATATCACTTCTTTGCAGACTGTGGAAAATAAATTTCTAAGGTTCTTATTGGCTGTGCCAGATATCACATCAACTTATATATGTCATGTAGAACTGGGAATTGTTTACCTGGACGATACCATAAAAATACAACCGATACTTGAATGGCATAGGATCTGGACCTTGGAAAATTTGCCCTTGAATCGCTCTATCATTTCTGACCTTATGAAGTTGGAAGGGGTGTCGAGGATCAGATGGCTAGCATACATTAAATCTTTTTTTCATAATTTAGGCCATCAGGAGTTCTTTGATGATATTACCACTCTATGTTTGATTGCAAGAAAGGACTTGAAAAAACTGTGTATGGACCATTTAAATAACCGCAGACTGGCAACAGAACTGAAGAAAACTTCCGTACAGGCACATCAGTTGATTTCTGCCCATTTAACAATCCAACCATATATTACAACAATTTTAGGTGATTTTGATAGAATTTTGATAGTTTGTTTCCGCTTGGGAATCATTCATAGGTTATTAAGTTTCCCTGAACGGAACGATTGGTCTAAATCTCTATGCAATTGTCCATGTGATGACGTATCGATCCAATCCACATTACATGTCATGTTCTTGTGTAAAATTTATTCTATTCCTAGGAAAAGGTGGATTCTCCCGGTATTGAAATCTTTTGGCCTTAGGCACTGTCGTCCTGCACTTATAGCCCTGCAAATGTTAGACTCAGTCCACATTATGGCCTCTGTTAGCGCATTTTTAAAATTCATTTTTAAACTAAGGAATCAACTTTTAATGTAACTTTGCGCATTGCTCTTTTATGTACTATGTGCCTTTGCTTTTATGATTAATTACTTTTAATCGAATAAAGCCGAATTGAATTGAATACCATGCACCTGCACCTACAACAAGAGCGTGGGGCAGATGGCAAGAAGAATTGCATGAACCCATCTCTGATGGAGTTTTGGAGAACGCCAGCTCACTGGTTCAAGCAATTTACAGTAAATTCAGGTTCAAATGTGTTCATTTTCACTTTCTGCACTGTAATTACAACTCTTCACAATTTCACTAAATCTCCACCTCTAGATTATCTGCCTGACCTAGATGCACTGAAGACAGTGTACATTTTTTACAAATGGCATGGTCATGAAAGAACCTTACAGGCTACTGGTGGGAGGCGATATAGACAATAAAAAGGGTGACAACTATAAGATGACAGGAGTTAATCTTACTCTGCCTGCAAGGATTTACTCCTATTTCTAAAGACTGCATGACCCAATGTACGTTTTGAGCACCAGCCCTTCTGTTGGGTAAGCTCAGACTAGTGATACATTAACTTTCCACCGACCCTCCATCAGTGGCATACTGGGAGCATGCTATTGCAGAATGGGCAGAGTCCTGACAAATGAGTTTAGGACAGATGAAAAAATGATTGATGATTTTGAGACCTTGACAGACATGATAAATTTATTGACTGCCCCTCACCCAGAATTCGGGAACTGACTGCAAGGCAAAAGGGAGTCTATACAACAAAGGGACCCGGTAGTGGGACATATTGGTGTCCATCGACCGACATAAATACACCCGTTCAATGTCGTTTGTGACTTGATAGATGGTATCAGTGTCAAAATTGTAACAAAATGCTACAATAACTGTTTTTCTCAGGCCGTTATTTGCCTACGTTGAAACAAAGCAAACGTAATGGGACGAAATGTGTTGAAATGTTGGGACATGAGAAGGGAGCAAGTGAGTCATGTTAGATTAGCAATGTCCTGGGTACAGACAATGCACAAGATAATGTAAGTTGTTTTATTACAAAATCAAAATAACATAAAAAAATATTTTAAAAAAACATGCACCCTGCCTTGTGGATTACAAGACTTCCATAGGGTGAGTTATTAATATTTAAAAGGAAAGTTTTCTCCATTCAAAGGGGTTTATTTTGTCAGGTCTTGTTGCATTTTGAAACTGCAGGTGAAAGGCTGCAGTGGCAGGCCTGGAGTAATGTTAGCCTGTTTCGTACTAGTGGATGTCACAGTAGGGTTGTAGTCCGCAGGTGACATTTAATTTTTCATGCCGTAGGTTATTTTAGGCATGATATACTGTGGCTTTATAGGAAGGTTACATATACCATTTAGGGTGCTAGACAATTTTGACATGTATTAAGGGTAAGAGCACATGCACTGCAGGCTGGGTAAGCAATGACCCAGTCAAAAATCCACACCACAAAAAAATTGGATGTGACCCTCAGTGATGATGCTCAATTTTAGGAGTCAATAGACCTATAACTATTAATCCAATTGTATTTTATTGCCGCCTCAGTGTGGCCATGGTCACATCCATGGGTAAAACTTCTGGACCAAATAAAAAATTTAAGGCTATGTTTACAGATATACCATAATGTACCCCCTACCATTCTTTATAAGGATCATTGTAAGTCATCAAGGATTTCACTGACCAAATGGAGGAACAATGCCAAAGGCCATAAACATTTATAAGGTTAAAGAAAACGAGCCGATTTGAAATACCATTTATAAGTACAATACATCATACGTTATTCCTTATCACACCCTAACAATTAATCCTTGGTCTTTACTTGTTTCTAATAAAAGATTTCTTCTGGTGACAGATAAAGTTGGTTAAATAGTCAAAACATACTAAGAACATTTACACATTCAGTGTCCTCAATCCAGCAATACACTTAATAATTATTTCACAATGCACACCTAAGGGCATATTTATTAAGAAATCAGCATGTTACCTTGCTATGGAATGGACAGGAATGCTCCGTTCTTAACAATATACAGGTCATTCCTGTCATTTCCTAGCGCTGGTGCGCAATGGGCTGTCTAGCACCAACACAGGCACCATTGCACCATGGTGCAAGGGTGCCTACATTGTAAGCAGGATTGTTTTTGTGCAAGAAGGAACACCTGCACAAAAAAATCCCCTGAGGCATTTTCCTCTTCCTATGTGTGCTGCAGAATGCAGCACAAATAGAAAGAGGAAAGCGAAGAGAAATAAATATGTTTTTGCTTGTTACACCTCGCCTGGGGAGGCATAGCATTTTGATGCATTCCCCAATTTACCATGGTTCGTAAATTTGAGAATGCAGCAAAATCCATGGGTGGATGCATGGGAACATCCATGCTCCACGCAAAGGAATGCCTCCCTCCTCAGTGATCTGTGCTGCATTGCGTTACTCTGGATTTATCAAGCCATGCAGGGCCACACAAGGTCTTGCGAGGCTTGATAAATCCAACTTAGTTTTTGCGTCACACTTGTGCCTCCCTTACGTGGCACAGGGGCGACTCAAAACCTACAGAAATATGCCCCCTAGTTTATAGTAAACAGTGCCTGTGGATTTACAGGATAGCAAGATTAGATGGAGGTTCCTGAAATACCTTGTTACAATGAAGTACCAAAGTCAATTTCTTATATATTGACTTGCACAGTTTTTCTAGAAGTGTTTGTTGACTTCCACTAAGAATAATTTCCCATAAATCACTATGCTCATGCACCACTTTTAGCCACAGTTGAAAGCAGGGATCAACAATTCTTAAACAGTGTGGTATTATTTATTGTTAGGAAGTAGTCATCTACTTTGTTAGTCAGCATACATTCTTTCATGATAGTGTTAACAAACAATTGCTGTTCAAATGCTAGACTTAGCGTTGCCCTTGGATGTCTTTTCCAAATCATGGTAGTAGGGCCTATTCTCAAAGAAGTTAATTGTTCCTCATTCGCCATTAACCGTCCAGATTACGTGTCTGAAGGCTAGAATGTTCCTTTGGTGTTATTTGGATTCAGAGTTCAATAAATTGAATGGCTGGGTAACATTAGCACCTGTTTTAAAGTGGTTTGCACATGTTAGAAGTGTAGTATAAAGCACTACATTAAAATATGTTATTATTAGTACTGCTAGTAAATATTAGTAGTTGTAATAGTAGTGAATGTATCCACCATATGAGAGTGTGCATGGTGGAACAAATAGTCTTTCTCAACTTTATAGTGATGGTGGAGTATCACATGGATACATCTCATAGCTTTGGTGAGCCACATTTGTAATTCTCAAAGCCATGTTTAACATGCTCATGAGTTTTTCCACATCTCACTTACTTGAAGTCAGGATGATGTTCCCATCTTCAGATGTGTCCCTGAGCAAGAGAGGTATTAGTGGAACCTATTGCCTTTGAATTACAGAGCATTGTCAGATCAGATAGTTTCTCAAATGCATTACAATTTCCTAGTTTTGGGCATGTTCTCTTAAACAGCAATGCAAAGGAAGCTTTCCAAGTCTGGATATTTTGAGAACTTGTTCACCACCACTAAGATGTAATGATCATTTGTAAAGAAACAAGTCAAAAGGTGTTTGGCAGTATGTCAAACCCCAGGAAAGCATAACTATCAAATGTTAATGGCCAGGTAGCGCGATTGCTTGACAAAGTATTCACACCAACACAAGTTTCTCAACCTCTGTATTCATTACATTCATAACCAGCAACCACACTTTCTCTTCTCAATTGAACTTCACTGTTCATCACAAACTGGTGACCTTCCTGTGCAAGGGTTACCACCTTACTAAACTCTAATAATCTCTTGATGCTGACCTTACAAAAAGGGGTACATAATGAATACATATAGTTAATTTGGAACTACGGAGATTGATACCAGAAGGCCAGCAACTTCAGTCATACAATCTGTGTTCAGGGTCAGACATAGAGTTGTTAGTGGCTGGCTGCAAACACTAATCATGTCAGGGAATGCCTTTGCTTCCTTAACCTAAAGATTATATTAAGTGACCTTCCCACATCAAATCTTGCTTTGAAGTTAGTCCACTCCTATCTTTGCGCTTTGGTGCAGTTGCAGCTCTCAGTTGCCTGAAAAAAAATGTATCAGAGCTCTCTGATCTGGGACTGAAAAATAGCATTGTGATAAAGGTCTTTGGGCACTCTCTTTCCCCAGAGGTCATCATACATACATAAAGGAAATGAAGAAGCTAGTATTTCAATGATGCCTTTCTTAATGGCTAAGAAATGTCCTCACATGTCCATGTAATTTAATTGTGACTAGTCTTCACGTTCTTTCTAATGCCCTCCCTCATCATCCTCATAAGTTTACTCATCCTCTCCTCTGACCATTTACCTTTCTCGGATTCTCCAGCCAAGCTGTCACCAGCTATGAATAAACAGAAATCAGCTCTGACTACCACAGTCCCTTTGTATTATCTTTCATCAGTTTTCCTGCACTAAAATGAAAGCATACACAGTCCGTTAACGGATTCTTTTCCGACTGTCTCTGGTTTCTCTCTATTTTTGGCTACTTTACCACTATAAAAATGCTAATACCACATACATGTAAATTACCCTATCCATCTCCTATTTTAATTCCTCTGTAATCGCTGTGAAATTCCACCAAGTTCCTTGAAGTTCTCCCTCCTCCATCAGTAGCTGCTTTCTGTAATTGGAAATCTTTTTTCTCCTCTACCACTTTTCTGACCTGATACCCCAATTTTAGATCCATTTATTTCCTCATATATCGCTGAAAATTGTGTATACATAATTATCTTCATACCTGTCTTTAATTTATCTGTGTTTTTATCTTCTCCTTATATAAACTGAAAACGTTTTCAATTGTATATATCTTATCCTTCGGTACTTCTGGAACCATCTTGTTCATGTTTCATGTTCACTGCTAGCTGTAGAGTGCTCTGTAACTCTCAGTGTAAGTGATATGTTTTACATTTAAAGAAGAGTGGACACAGGACAAGGAAGGGGTCAATTGACACAAGATTCAAAGTATGTGTAAAAATCCACTTCTTTTTCCACACAGGCAGTTGAGGAAATGTTGACAAGCATGTGGTCAGTCTTCACTGTCTGCAACCCCACATAATTGAGTTTTTTTCCTTTCTCTCTAGGAATATCTTTATTCAGCAGTGCTTAGATTCCTTCTAACTTGGGCAATTCACACCACAGTATCATGGACCTCTGACCTGAAGCTGATAAGTGACAGGGCAGCTAAGCTGCCATTAGCAGGCAATACAAAAGTGGTAAACCTTTCCAGAATGAGCTGCATGTAAGTAAATTTGGATCTGTTAAGTGTTATTCTGTCATCTCCAGTGGGTAGTGGTAACTTGTTGGCTTATAGGTCTGCAAAGATATCCAGTGATAGATGAGAATTACTGAGAACAAAACCTTGTGTGGATTATATAGTGATAGCCTTGCCACCGTTTCAGTCTGACATCAAGGTGGTCGGGCAGGGTGTCCCACAAGGGTCTGCCATCAGCCCTATTTTCTTCAATCTTTATCTTCGGCCTTTGGTGAACTTGATTAAATCATTTGGCATCGCGGTCATTAACTACGCCGACGACACGCAGCTTATTTTTTCTATCGAGGGTAAGGATGCGGTGCCTCTGGAGATTTTCCATCGTTGCATGGCAGCAACCGCAGACTGGTTGAGGCAAAACTCCCTGCAATTTAATAGCTCCAAAACAGAGGTACTGCATTGCTCGATGGATCGCGTTTCTCGTCCGTTGCCATCTGATTTTTGGCCTACCCCTTTCTAGGATGCTCCCCTGGCAGCAGGTTCCGTTCGGAACCTGGGTGTGATGTTCGGGCCCAATCTTCAGTTAGATGTTTTTGTAAACAAGACTGTGGCCACTTGCATGGCGCTGCTTCGCATGTTATGGAAAATTCTTCCGTTGCTACCGGTCCATGTTCGGCCAGAGATGGTGCGTGGCATTATATTGAGCAGGTTGGATTATTGCAACGCACTGCTGTTAGGAGCACCCGCAAATTTGGTGGGTAAACTGCAACAAGTGCAGAATATGGCTGCTAAGCTGGCCCTCTCTCGACGGCGTTCTGATTCTTCCATCACGGCGCTGGTGGACCTCCATTGGTTGCCTATCTCGCAGCGGATTGTTTTTAAAGCACTGTGCTTGGTGTTTAAAGCGCTTCACGGGCAAGGGCCTGTTCCGCTGCAGAAAATGTTTGCGTGGTATGTACCCGCACGCTCTCTCCGATCATTGTCAGCCCAGTTGTTGGTGGTTCCGAAGGTCTTGAGGGCCCGGATGGGCGGACGGTCCTTTAGATTTGCGGCAGCCAAATGTTGGAACTCCCTACCCCTGTTGCTTAGAAGTATGGGGGATCTTTCCTCTTTTAGGAAAGGATTAAAAACTCATCTTTTTCCTAGGTTAGATTAAACTGTCTGGATATTGTAATATCGCATGTTATTGGTAAAAAGTTTTTGCGCTATACAAATATGCGATACATACATACATACATACATACATACACAGAGACAGATGAGAATTACTTAGAGAGCATCTTCTTTTAATAAATTCACACAGAAGAGGATATTACATTACTCAGAAAACCATTGCAGTCCTGTACTTCTAATTCAGGAGGCTGATAATTAAAATTCCTAGATCACTGAATTAGTTGTTCTATAACAACTTTTTAAGATAATTTCTAATGCTACAAGTAGGCATATAATTATGTTGACTAAAGTGACCTAAAGGAAAAAGACCCAGTTATATTAGGTAATACTTTTAACATTATAATAGAGAAATGATATATGCACAAACCAATCAGAAATCGCATATGAAGCATACAGATGGGTCAAAAATAATATATTGTGTACACAGTTGGTGACAGGTTGACAATTACAAAATGCATGAGGGTTCCCACTGGCAAAGACTAGATAACAGTTAAAATCAGCTGGGTAGGCAATAACTCAACAGACCCACAAGTAGGAAACAAGAGTTGGAGCCAAGAAGGACAAGTAGAAGTTCTGTCCATAAAACTCCAGTTCTGAAGAAGGTCAAACTGGGAAGCCATCATGGAACATCCCCCTTTACCGAAGATACCTTTATTCACATGATTCCCAGGTGCTGTCACCCTGACCGGCTTCTCCAAAGAGGGTAATTAAATGGGTTACTATGCTCTCTAAAGACAAGAAGCTCAGGACTAAGATGGGGAATCCCACCCAAGGCCCAATACAAGAATGGGTGTGTTGGGTGAGTGTAGGCAATTTAAAGCATACATATTTAACCAATGGTTATATGAACACAAACGTTCAAATCAAAATGGAAGCACACACAAATAAATGATACACAATACCAAAAACAGTACTCAATATACACTAGTGGTATCATTAGTCAGTACTCTCACTACAAGATTGGCAATTTTAAGGATGTACAAAGATCACTTGCAGAGCATTTGTATAGCACAATATATTTATAACACTAGGGCCTCTGGCTAAACATACTATACCTGAGTACACTGTTTTAATGGTCATGAAGCTCTAATGTTCACAACATCTACTGATTGTGAAAACTGGATCATACATAGACAACTTGTAAGTAAAAAAAGATAGTGTGGCAATGCAGTACGGATATAGTATCTGGTGTTCACAAGCAGCTATTGCTTGCAAAGCTCTGTGGATTCAGTTAACCAAGATAGAGGACTACAAATCCTTCGCACCAAAAGGGAGATACTTTGCATCTCTTAAGTTACTTTAAATGTGTTTGCAAACTTAAGCACTCACAAATAATGGATTAAGTCAACAAATGGGAAATCCATCAGGTGTAACAGTCTCCTGGCTACCTGCCAGTTAAGGGGACAGTGCCCTGTAATTCCCAGATGTACATGGAGAGATGGTGGAGGTATACTAACCTAGCTATGGCCAATTAGCAAAAAGGGGCAAAACTTCAAAAGGACACAGGGTTCAAAGTTGACCATAAAGTTCACAACTGAGTGATGAACTGCCAGAATTGCTGATCAGAATATTAAGAAACCTTGAATTGATTAAAATAATAACCATTGATGTAAAGAGGGGTGTACTCCTCAGCATGTGTTACCACTAACTCGACTAGACATGTAGGGTAGATTTCCCTGGCAGCCCATCTCTGTCACTGGTACGGGGTTTGAAGGGTTCAGAAGATGCCTGTGAACATTAGTATGCTGTATGGAAGGCTGATCTCCATAAAAGCATTAATATGCTGCAAAGCGTTCAACTTAGCTACCTCATTTCTTGGCTCACAGCTAAGACACCAATTTGTTTGTAAAACAAAGAGACATCCATTCTAGATATCATCGCTATGGCTCCTGGACAATAGGAACTCCTGCCTTTTCATTTGCCCATACCTATTTGCCGTATTTGACAGGGTCAACCACATTGTCCTATTAAGGACCCTTGAAGAAAGAATAGGCTTTGTCTGGTTCTAACATCGGTTTCCTCTTCAAATCCTGAAAAATATACACAGATGTTGCTTGTTCAATCACCTGAATTGGAATGTATTAAGGAACAAAACCCTTCTTTCCATCCCACCCTCTAAAAACATGCCCCCAGTCAAGACTGGCTTGACCACATCAACTTTCTAAACTGCAACTTCAAAATCATTGATTGCACAAAGTATCTTGGATTTACTGTTGACAAAGCTTTAAACATCTAAGCGCATGCCAATGCAACTACAAAGAGGGTGCAACCCCAACTAAAGATTTATAGAAGCATCAAACTTTTCATCAAGGATAATGACTTAAAATGTGGTACACTTTCTAGTCATATCAAGGCTTGACTACAGCAATGCATTATTGATTAGAATCTCAGAAACACATCTAGCCCCTGGTGGTGCCGTCACTATTGAATGTTTTGCACAATGTGCCTTAATCTGCATTGCACACATTTATATTTCAAAGTGTGCTTTTTCACGTTAAAGTTGACTATAGCTTATATAGGCCTCAGTTGAAATTCATACTGACATGAAATTTTCCTCCGGCTACTCTGCATTTTTCCTTCCTCCAATTTCAGGAGCCAAGGTGAAACTGCTGTGTTTTAATTAAATGTATTCTCCTCTTTAAAGTTTCTATGTTCATGTTTAACTGTTCGCGTTTCATGGAAAGCTGAATAATGAATCATTGCACCTGTGCTGAGAACACGCCCACCGCGATGCCCCATCTTATTACTAAGTATCTCTTAAAAGTCATGCAGCAAAAATATCCATTGTGTAATGCATGAGAAGAGGGCTGACACCAAGATATCATGAAATGTTTGATTCTGCTTGCTTGTTCCACCACGGAAATCATAAGGAGTGTTGCTTCCTGTAGAAAAATGTGTCTGAATTCTGCCTTTCTGAGCTAGTTAGATTCAGATGCCCTTTCCACTCTCTTTAGAAGAGACATACTCAATTCTCCTGATCAAAGAGTAAGACTCCCAAGCAATCAATTTTCACTTACCTAACCAAATCTTCATTTGATTTTGCCTTTTAGAGGCTATGCTTGCTGGCAACTCCTGCCTGGCTTCTATCAAAAATGTCATGGCTTCCTCTAATTTACCATATGAGGAAATCTTCCCTTCATTGGAAACTGCATTTGCTGGATTTTGCACGACCACATCTCCTTGCATTTTGTTATGCATTTGCTAACTTTAAATCGATTTGAATTATATAATGAATACATTCATGTACTGACCGCTGACTGTTGATAATATTTAATGATTTGAGTTATAACTTTGCTAACCTGCTAATAAACCATCATTGTTTGCAGATCTAATACTCTCTTTCATCATTGTGGGGCCAAATGAGCTTGACTGTCATTGCTGTATTGTTGATTTGTTGGTGTATCATTTCAGTCAGGGACTGGAAGAACCACCCACTTGAGTGCAGCTTGTTCTTGAGATGTTTGCACCAAATATCTGCATGGTGGAAATCTCATCTGTGATGTAACAAAACTCTGGTAGCAGAGGATGGTTCCTACTGAGGCTTAGGGAGTTAGAATTAGCCCCAAAGTCAGTTAGAATCAACTTCAGCCAAGCCCATGCCCCCATTGTTCCTTTGTCTGGTGGTTGCAGTGTCCTAGAAGTGTGAGCATAGGTAGAATTATGTGTCTTTGTTTGCATGCTGTTGAGCATTGTAGTGTTTGCAGTTTTGATGAGGTTGTGTGTTTTGAGGTGTGGTGTCCATTTGGGTCAAGAAGGACTCTGTGTTGAAGTTGAGGTTTTGTGCACATTGCTTGTGCTTAGGAAGAGAAATGTGCCTGCTGCAAATAGTTGATGTTTGGTTTGGTTATCTGATTAGCCCTAATCCCAGGTCCCATGATAGATATTGAGTTAAATTAAGTTGCAACTTGTCTGTTAGGTTTGTGGTGCCAGACCGTATTGTGCTATCACCTGCTCAAAGATAAAGACTTTCTGTTGTGAGGATGTACAAGCTGAGATTGGTGTTCTGTTGATAGTTTGAGTGCAGGAGTAAGCCGTAATAATCAAGGTGTTTTCCAGCTTGTCGAAAATTCATTTAGTGTAAGTGATAGCACTAGGATGGGCGTTATTTCACATGTTTCCCTAAAATGTTCTTTAGTTGACAAGAGTTATCGTTTTGCTTTGGTTTTTTGATAATCTGCTTGTGCGTAGCTGACTGCTGTTGCATCATATACAGTTTGTTTAGAGAAGATTAAAGAATACCTGTCTGTGAGGGCAAAGGGGTCCCTCCATAAGGCACACCCGCACATTATATGACATCCAAGGTCAGTTAAGACATGTTCTGGCTCAAACAGTGGGATACGATCACAACAAATGAGGGGTTATTGCAGGTTTCCCCACATGGTACTTTCAATCTGAGAATTGAAACTTTGAGGCTAGTGTTGTATGAGATGAAACCCCCACCTAGACCTGCTCAATATGAGGCTTTGAATGCTTGAGAGTGACCTGCACATGCAAAGTTAAAGAGAAATATCAAACCAAAACAACTTAAAATGTCTGTAGTAGGATGGGAGCAAGGTTAGATCCAGCACAGCAGAATCACAATTGGGAATGCAATCAGAGGTAACAGGAAGAATTTACGAGGTGGTGGAATTGAAGAAAATAAAGATGAGACTAATGATAGTGATTACAGGGATGACTTTTTGGATGATCTATTGGCTTCCTGGCCACCTCCGTATAACACTGCTCATCAGACTGAAGGGAATCAACAGCCTGGAGGATCCAAGCAGCCCGTTGACACAGGTGCAAGTGTGCCTGTTGCTCAGGGTCTTCCTGAGGGAGGCTTACTCCTTGTTATATCAGGTCTCCCAGAGGGAACCCGAGTACTACTGCCATTATCACAGCCCCAGGTGCAGTCCTAGCTCCATCAGGTGTGGGTTCTACCTTAGATTTAAGAGCACGACCTCAAACAGGGGAACTCCCTTTGTGAGTGTGCCTGCTGTAGAGGCTGATGGAGGTTAAGAACCACAAACCCCAGAGAGGAAAGCTCTAACAAGAGCACTGGATGTTTTAAGACTGTAGGCAGAGTTTGAGGAAATTATCAAAGGAAACCTTGAGTTGGGCGTTACAGATGTGTACAACAATGAGGAACTTCTGCTCCGGAAAAGAAATCTGCTATGGGTGCCTGTGAGATGCATGAATGACATTTTAGAAGGAATAGCTGCTAAATTTTGGGTTGAATTGTTGTAGAAGAGTCAGTCTCTCAAGAAGAATTTTAGGATGTTCATAAGGGAGAAGACTATAAAGCACATGCGTACACCAAGTCTTAAATTACACCAAAGAGAGTAAGTTAGTAGCATTCAGAAGTGGAGTGATGTTCAGAAGATTAAGGACCATTTTGCTCAGAAGGAAAAGAAAAAGATGATTTTGAAGGAGCAGATGGGGAGGGTAGCAAATGAGAATCAGAAGTCGACTTACCTATTGAGAGAGGTACATGGGGGTGGATGTGTTTATGTACCTTAGAGACATGGTGATCTTTTATTTTCTTGCTCACAAATCAATTTTCAAAACTGAGAGAAAATCCTGACTTTGGTACACTCAGGCAGATCAGGTTGTGAAAATTTTGAAGGTGCTTTCGGATGATTTGAATGCTTTCTTTGATATTGTCGTCCTCAGGGATTAGCGGTCTGAGTGTAAGGTATCCGTGCAGTAGCTGAGTGAAGAAGCTCCAAGAGTGGCATAAAAGACTGCCCCATGTCTTGTTGTCAGGGAAAAATATAATCAGGTGATTACCTTTTTGAGAACTAAGGTTCCACAGAAAGAGATTGATTGGTTGGAAACATCAGGAACTACCCAAGAGTCTAGCGAGTCTCTACATGCTACATGCTACATGGTTGATGCAGGTTTTCCAGCAGCATAGTGGCGTTGAGAATCCAGATAAGGGAAATCATAGTAATTTAATGTCTCAGATTGCTCTTGGTTTGCACCATGCACATCATACGTGGAGAGGTGTGGCTCACTGGTTAGAGGCGGCAGACCCGTAAGCAGAGAATTGGCCAGGGACCAGGGTTCAATTCCTGACGCGGCAGGGTCGTGGACCAGGGTCAAAAACGGACTCGATAATTCTCGCCTCGGTACCTACTCTAACCAGGAACACACTCAGCAACTCTGGGCATTAAGCTTGCCTCATCTCTACAACGGCCCCCCACAGACGCTGGGGATGCCTGGTTTCACCTTGGAGATACCCAGAAAGGGACCATCTCACAGGGATAGCCAGGACAGGTTCCCCAGCGGTCTATAGCGCCGGGACACCTCCTTGTGAGGTAGCTGTTCGCGCTCTACAAATATCAGTATTATTATTATTATACGTGTGGGAGAGAAATCGTACTTCTCTACATGATCTGCAGAAATTAAATATTTCCTCTCCATGACAATCTTGAGGGGTTAGTGTCCATAAATCCTTGTGTGTCATTATTGACAAATATATCCTATCAAGCTTTAGTTTGAGCCAACAGTGCTTTTTTGTGGTCGATCAGCGATATAGACTGATACAACGGGGAAATGTCTGCCACAGGGCCAGGCTCTCCTCATCTTCTAGACAACAAAGTAAGACTTGCTACAGCTATAAAAGGACACCATGAGGGAAAACAAGAGGTCAGTATACGTATAATCTACCACACAAAATATTACACTGGTCATGCCAGAAAGCCGCAAGACAAGAGAGGCTGCAATAGTATGCTAACTACACAGGCCTGCCCTTTGCCATCTTAATGCCTTCTTGACATGGATATTACAACACATTCTAATGTCTTCTTCACTTTCCCCGAGTATGCAACATTGCCAAAAGGCTCTTAATATCAAAACCTCTGTAGGGATTTGGGAAAAAGTGCATTTTGCACCTGTGCAAATTCATTAAAAACGTTTCTGCACATGTGCAAAATGCTCTCTGTCTGCACACATGCATTTGATCCCTGCTTACCACATACACTTAACAGCAAGCCACGAGTTCTGAAAGGCACATGCTTTGATCACAGTTGAATACACAGTCTCAATAATTTCCCGGGTCCCAGGTCCCCTCTTTGAGACCTGACCTAGAGCAGATCTCCCACTGGGCAGGATGAAATCAGGGAGCGTTCCTGTCCTCTTCGTGCTTCATCAAACCAAGTACCCCAATGTTTGTGATCAGCTGGATCAATATGAGAAAGTTCACGTTCCCGCTCTTACTTTAGGGCAAGGAATGTAACCCTGAACAATTTCCTTTAAAACGATCCTCAACCCTATTCTTTAAGATTACTAGGTCTATGATTCTAGGACCACATGGGAATTTAAGACAGTGACTGAGTGAGAGACTAGTGATGAAAAAGAACCTGCCGGTGTGAGGAAAAGAGGCAGGGAGTGCCTGTGGTGGATTTAAAAAGTATGAGGTGGAATCAGGGTTGTAAGTGTGGGTTGGTCTTAACTGTGCTCAGCACCGGCAGTTCTTAAAAGCAGGTGCTGAGACGGGTCTCTACTAACCCTGGGCGTAGTTCGCGAAGTAGCACTTCGCGAAGCTACGCAAAGTGCAGTTCGCACTACGCGAGCTACGCGTAGCACTTCGCGAACTGCGTAGTACCTTGTTCGCACTGTGCCAGATGTCGTTTTTAATGATTGCACAGTGCGGACAAGCAGCCGGCAATGTGCAATCATTGAAAATGGCATCTTGCACAGTGCGAGCTGTAGTTTTCTGCTGCTCGAGTAGATTTTTACTCGAGCTGCAGCTTTCTCAACGCAAACTGGTAGTTTCTCATCGCGAGCGGTCGCGAGCATAAGCGACCACTCGCATGAGAAACCTGACCTCCTCGCGTTGGGAATCTCGCCGGGAGGTTTATTTTCCATGCTCGCGATCGCCAACTTGATGTTGCTGATCGCGAACAAGGAAAAAGTCTCGCCAGGATGTCATTTTGCTTGCTTGCGGTCGCCAACTTGACGTTGAGGACCGCGAGCAAGCAAAAAATGACCGCAGCACTACGCAACACTACGCTACGCGTGTTCGCACTGTGCTACGTGCAGTTCGCGTAGTGCGAAGTAGCGCGAACTTCGCAAACTACGCGAGCGTAGTGTATAGCGTAGTGCTTTGCCCAGGCTTAGTCTCTACCAGGATCTCCATTTTTGCCCTCACCCTCAGGATGAAAAAAACAAATCTTAACTCTGCAGCAGTACCACCCTTCGCTGCTTTTGATGCAACTTCGAAGAGACTCGTTATAGTTCTTACACAGTCCCACTATTTCAGAACTCAAGCATTTTCAGTATGCTATACTACAGAGCCATGGTTATTGCTTATTTATATTATGCAACTAACAACCATTGACAAAGCCAGTAGTACTGTCTTGTTGTACATGTAATGTTACTTGCTGTATTATATATCTGGATGTAATGGCAGAAGTAGCAAAATACCAGTCCGGCGGCACACTATGATAAGCACAGATTTTCAGCTTAGGTGCTTTTAAGCCACGCCCTTAATTACATCGGCCACTCCCCTTTGAGAGAACCTCCAGTTTTTGCATCCCACTTAAAGCCCTGGGTCGAATCAATCTATCAGTTAGTAGATTTGTAGAGCGCTTCTTGTCACCTATGAAGGTATCGAGGCGCAGACTATGCATCCTTGGTGTTTGACACCCAGACCTTTCATAGCGCCAGCCACCGGTTTACGAGAAACACTTTGGGCCCCTGCACTTATTCTTGTACATATTAAGCACTGTCCACACCTACATTTTTCTTCCACCGTGAGACTTCGCAGTGGTCTATGCAGAAAAATCTGAGAAGGGCCTCTGACCCTCAGCACCTGCTGACTACCAGGTTTTTTTTGGCGCGTGAGCTTTCAAAGGATTGCAGCAGTTAATGCGCGAGAAATTAAATCAGGGCCTGTCGGTATCTGGTAAAATTTGAATTGTATTATTCTTCACAGTGTCAGGTTTGTGACTGCAGGCACGCCTCATAAATCTGTCTCCGTCAGGAATGCTCGCCTCCCCTTTGTTCTCCGTGAATGGTATCGGCTGAACCCCGTCTTTCCGTTCAGCGGCTGCACCTTGGACTAAACCACTGTAGGTAAAATGTTAACATCTGCAGTGAAAGGGAACAAGCCAGCCGATCAAACGCCCTCACGAAACCGGATTATACACGAAGCACATTGGCATAAAGGTGTACACGGTGGATAGTGTTACTGGATACCCGGCTTGCTTTCAGCGCGGTTAGTCATCAGCTGTGGGAATACAATAACGCGGGCATTGCTGGCTTGCATTAATATTAAGGGCACTGATCGGGTTTCAGCTGTTTTGCTTTAATGCTGTTTGCTCCTGGTCGCTTTTGTTGCCGCAGCTGGTACACGTTAGCATGCTGTAAAGAGCCGGACTGTACTGCGCTGCATTTTACTGAGCCTGAAAAGTCGTATGTGCTTTTATGCGGATCTTTCTATGGCTCCGATAGAAATGTGGAAGTTTTGGAAGAGATGTCGTCTAGATATGAGAAAGAGAAAGGGGCAAGAAATAAGGCTGCCATGAAGAGAGGAAGGAGATGAAAGAAACAGAAGTGTGGTGAGAGGCAGGAGAAGGAGAACGTGAAATAGAGGAAGGACATGATGATAACGGGATGGGGAGTGAGAGAAGGAAGGGCACACCTGTAAACTAGGCCGGCCTTTAGCAGAGGCCAGCTGGACTCACTTACGGGGCACCGACCTTCAGAGGGGAAGAGGAGCAGCCTGCAGCAGTCCCCTCCAACCTGACTCTAAAGAAAAGTCTAGTAAACACTGACCCGAAGTCAGCTTTTCGCCTTTCTTTGTTCCCCCCCCCCCCCCCCCTTCACGTTCCCCCAATAGTGTAGCCAGTGTGTCATGGACCCTAGTGCACGGAAGGAAATGAACCCCCGCTGCTGCTTGGTTTGTCCCCCGCCCCACCCCGCGCCACTGCACCTGCTGCCTCAATGCAAGACATGCATTTCTTTCCCCCCAACACTCCCATTTTCCCAACACATTGACAATTAAAGATGGCAAGTCAGAGGTGGGGCTCCAGATTTTGTGTCGCCCAGGGCGCTTTCAGTGCAAATCCCAGCCCTGCCTGCATGCATGGCACAACTATCATTAGTGCAGCAGGCAGGGCTTTGAGTGGGCCGGGTCTCACCGGTGCTTAGTGTAATGGTGCCGCTGGCGCTGGTGGAGACTCTCGCTGCGCACGCTCGCAGCCGCAAAGAAGGACACCACACTCCGTGTCTTGGTCTCGGCGCCGAACTGCCTCAGCAGGCCGCGCCCCTTTATTATATACATCGGCGTACGCCACGAACGTGGAGTACGCATTACGTAGTATCCGCTTGCGCTCTAGCGTTTAACGCTAGAGCGCTAACTGTAACATCCCTCCCCAACTTGGATAACAAAATAAACGGAAGTCCATAACAGTCACTCACTTGCTTGGCAGGCAAAGTCTTTAAGGCGACTGCTTGGCGTGGGGTTCTCTCTCAGACCATACCTTGTGGTGGCACGAGTGCCGGAGCTGGTTAGGTGGTTGTTCGGGGCTTCACTTTCCGCCAGGGCCTGATGGCTCTGCTCTGGGGCGCTGCTGGCTCCGCTGGGCGACAGTCCAGGTTCCAGCTCTGGGGTTGAGATCTCTTCCTCCCCTCCGTTCAGCTCCCCCCGGCCGCGGTCAGTGGCCTCCGGAATGCGTTTGAACCACGAGATGTTCCTGGTGGTCGATTCCACCCCTCTTTCCGCTGTGATCATTGTACCCCGCCTCTGTGCCACAGTCCACCTACCTGGTTCATATCGGGGTCTGAATTTTCCTCCCGGCCTTCGATCCTTCACGAGGACGCTGTCCCCTGGTCTGATGTCGCGGTCTCGACTGCCTCTGGCCCGGCTCACTTGCCGGTTTCGGTGTGCTCGTCGTTGAAAAGCCTGCTCCGCTTCGAACGGTGGGGGCGCCCACCCAGGGACTGTGGGTAGCCCATCGCGGCGGGTGCCATTGAGCATGAGAGACCACGGGGCTTGGCTGGTGGAGCAGTGGGGCGTGCTCCGATACTCTCCCAGGAATCGCTGAATTTCCCTTTCGGGGTCAAGTTGCTCCACGCCGGCTATTCGAATCACTTTATTCAGGGTCCTCATGAATCGTTCCACTTCTCCGTTGGCTTGTGGCCACTGAGGGGTGATTTGCCGGTGTTGTATTCCCTGGTGCTGGAGGAACTCCCTGAATTCGTGACCGTGGAAGGGTGGCCCGTTGTCGCTCTTCAGCTCCGAGGGATGCCCAAACATGGTGAATATCTTCTCCAGCGCTGGCCCCACAAACATGAAGGCTGTGGATGGTAGAACTTCCACCACGGGATATTTCGAGAAGCTGTCAATAACCACCAGCGACACTTTTCCGTTTGGGAGGCTTCCGAAATCTATACTAATCTTGTCCCATGGGTACCTTCCTGGTTCTTCAGTCACGATGGGGGCCGGAGGCTCCGGGCCGCTCGTCACCTGGCACGCGGAGCAGCTTCTTACCACATCGTCCACCATGCCGTCCAGCCCCGGGAACCATATCTTCGCCCTCATCCTGGTCTTCATCTTCTCCGTCCCTTGATGGCCGTTGTGAGCAATGATCGTGGCTTGATGGCGTAGTGCGGTCGGCATGACGATCTTGGACCCTCACAGGACGACACCATCGCGGGTCATACTTAGTTCATTCCGCACTCGCCACATCTGCTGCAAATCCTTCTTCTCCTCGTCTGCCCATGAGTTGGCGGTGTGTAGGAAATCAGCCCATGACCCTTTCTGAAGAGCTCCCCGTGTCCTTGCCAACACGGCGTCGTGCTCCCCGGCTTGTATGATCTCCTGGATTGTCAGTACCCGAGGGCAGGTCAGAGCGGCCAGGAGGTCGATGTGTGCTTCGGTTTCATCTTCCTCTTCTTTCCCGATCGGGGACGTCACCCCACTTTCCGGGTGTCGCGATAGAAAGTCCGCCGGGTTTTTCGCACCTGGCCGATATGTCACCTCCATCTGGTATTGTTGTAGTCCGATGGCCCACCTTTCGATCCTCGGGGGGGGGTGGGGCGCTGTCCCCTTGAACAGGGGCACCAATGGTTGGTGGTCTGTCACCACAGTAAAAGGGTGCCTGCAGACGTAGAGGTGGAAGTGCCGGCAGCCCCATCGGATGGCTAGTGCTTCGCGTTCAATCTGAGAGTACCTCTGTTCAGTTGCAGTGAGTGCCTTGCTGGCGTAGGCCAGGGTGGCCCATCTCCCCGGTTCTTGCTCTTGTGTGAGGACTGCGCCCAGCCCCACCGGACTGGCGTCGACAAGCAGTTCGGTCTTCCTGGTCGAATCAAATTAGACAAGAGTAGCTTGGTCCAGCAGTGTGGTCTTGATAGCGTGGAATGCATCCTCTTCCTCTTGCCCCCAGCGCCACAGGGTGTCTGTCTTTGTGAGGCGTCTGAGAGGTTCAGCCGTGGTAGCCAAATTTGGGATAAACCGCCCACAGTACGTGGCCATCCCGAGAAAACTGCGGACTTCCGACGCGGAAGTCGGTGCTGGGGCGTTTTTGATAGCCTGGGATTTCCTCGGGTCCACTTGAATGCCATGATTGGTAAACGTGTATCCGAAGAACTCGATGCTTTGCTGAAAGAACTGGCACTTCTCTTTGTGCAGCGTGACCCCAAACTCCCTCAGCCTCGTCAGTGTAGACCGGACCCGTCGGTAGTGCTCATCCACCGTTGTGGCGTGTATCAGTATGTCATCACTGATGTTCAGTACCCCCGGTAGTCCTTGCAAAATGTCTCTGATAGTGTTCTGAAATATTTCGGCTGCCGAGGAGATGCCAAAGTTAAGGCGTCGGTACCTTCGCAGCCCCAGGTGCGTGCTGAAAGTAGTTATATATCTGCTCTCTTCGGCCAGCGTTAGTTGGTGGTACCCCGCATTGAGGTCCAGTTTGGAGAACCACCGGGCTCCGTTGAGGTCTGCGATTATGTCATCCATCGTGGGCGTGATGTGTCTCTCCCTTTTGATGGCCTTGTTGGGCAGCCTCATGTCGATGCACACCCGAATCTTTCCTGGTTGCCGGGGCTTTTCCGCTATCACCATGGGTGACACCCAGGGTGTGGGTCCTGTTACTGTCTCGATGACGCCTTGCTCCTCCAGCCTCCTCAGCTCTTCTTCTACTAGCGGGCGTAGGTGGAATGGAATCCTCCTGTGTTTTAACGCTGTGGGTGTGACTGAGCGGTCAATGTGGAGCTTGACCGGCGGTCGTCGGATGTTCCCCAGGCCAGTGAACAGCTCCGGGAACTGGTCCAGCAGGGTGGTCGTTTGGGACTCTTGTACCTTCCGGAGGAATGCGATCAGCCCTAGGTCTTCGGCTGCATGCCCGCTTAGGAGGGTGTCTGCCTCCTGATTGATCACATGTATGTCAATCGTTATCTCTGCGTCATCCGACTTCACCGGCACCGTCATCTTTCCCGCTAGGGGCAGCGGTGTGTCACTTCCGTAGGCATAAATCTGGGCTTTTGACCGACGGAGCTCGGGCTTGGGTCGGAGGCGATTGTACTGTTGCACTCCCATCACGGTGACTGACGCCCCCGTATTAATCACGGCGTTTATCCGGGATCCAGCGACTAGGACGTCGCACCTCGGTTGTGGTCTTCTCGAGCTCTTGAGGGCTCTGGTGAATGAAATCAGGTATGTTTCCCCCTCGTCATCATCGGACTCCATTGCTTCTTCCCGCAGGGCCTGTGCTTGCTTGTGCCCTGAGTTGGCGGGGGAAGACACCGACAGCTGGGATAGCTGTCTCACCATGGTCTTCTCTGGCCTCTTTCCCCTTCGGTCTCGTTGCGTGGATCGTTTGCGGCAAACAGACGCAAAATGGTTCATCACGCCGCAGTTGTCACACGCTTTTCCTTTTGCGGGGCACGTCCTGCCCCCGTGCTCGTCATACCCGCAGTACCCACACAAAGCCGCAGGCTTCTTTGCCGCCGGTCGGGGGGGTGCTTCACGCGTCTGTACTGCGTCGGCCCGCTCCGTTTTGACTGTCACTCCTGACCCGGCCCCTCGTGTGAGCGCCATCTCCATCTCCTCCGCGCGGGCGTCGGATAGATCATGGGACCGTGCCAACACCAGAATGTCCGCCATCGGGATGTTTGGTTGGCGGAGGATGAGTGTTCGTAACTTTTTGCTTCGTATGCCGCAGATTATCTGTGCTCTGATCTCTTCCTTGGCTCTGTCACCGACGAGGTGCGTGTCTGCCAGCACCCTCAGTCGAGCGTGGAATGCATCCACCGACTCCCCTTCCCTTTGTCTCGCTTGGCGTAGTTTGAAGTGTTCAAAATCCGGGTTCAACTGGGGGTCGAAATGTGCATTGAGGGCCCTCACGGCCGCATCATAGTCGTCTGCGTTCCCGGTGTTAGGGAGATGCTTGAATAGGAGATATACTTCCTCCCCTGCATAGTGGAGTAGTAGGGACCTCTTCACGGTGCCATCGGTCTCTCTGGTGCCAGCGAAATAATTATCGAGTCGGCCAATCCACGTTTGCCAGCGTGGGGCGGCAGTGGCAGGGTCAGCAGCCTCACTGAACGGCGGCAGGACGCCGGACGCGGGGTGCAGTGGCACCGCCTGGGTGGGGCGCTCATCATCACCCATGGCTCCCTGGGGCAAAGCACAGCAGGAGAGGCGGGAGCAGACAGAGGAGGCCGCAGTAGCAAAAGATCCCCACACCCGGGATGGATAGAGGGCTTCAGGGCCCAGCCAGGGCACAGCTGCCAAACAGAGTCACTCAGCACTCAGTCAGGAGGCAGGAATGTTCATCTGCCGAAATGGGCGTGATTCGGTGCACACGTGCACTCACCGGTGGTCATGTCAGATACGAGGGGCCCAGCTTCACTGCCGGCGGGAGAAGGAGCCGGTTCCAGTCGGGCCGTCAGGTCCACGTGCGCGCGCGCGGGACTGCCGCGGGGCGCGTATTACAGCTGGGGCACACGGGGTCGACTTCCCGTACCTCGTCGCCAGTGTAATGGTGCCGCTGGCGCTGGTGGAGACTCTCGCTGCGCACGCTCGCAGCCGCAAAGAAGGACACCACACTCCGTGTCTTGGTCTCGGCGCCGAACTGCCTCAGCAGGCCGCGCCCCTTTATTATATACATCGGCGTACGCCACGAACGTGGCGTACGCATTGCGTAGTATCCGCTTGCGCTCTAGCGTCTAACGCTAGAGCGCTAACTGTAACACTGAGCACCGGCAGTTTTTTAAAGAGGGCCTCGAAACGTGTCTCTGTCGGCCTCTGTTTTGTGCCCTAGCACAGGCGGTCCGTGCTTTTGCCGGCCTGCAGTGACAGCAGGCACATCATATGCGCGTGCTGACACTGCTCACTTCTCACTAGTGGAGAAGTTACGTCATGACGTCATGCCAGGTGAGCGTTGTAGGGGAAGGGAAATCCTTTAAAGAGAGTCATTTTCTCACTGGATTTCCCTTCTCTTTTTGGCTCAGGAGTAGCCACATTGTCATGGTGTCACCAGGGCTTGAAGTGGAAGCTTTTTCAATATTAATACAAGTCATAGTTGCTGCTCATTTATCTTATGCAACTAACAACCGTTGACAAAGCCAATAGTCCTGACTTGTTGTAGGTATGAAGTTACTTGTTGTATCATATATCTGTATGCAGTGACAGAAACAGCAAAATACCAGTCGGGTGGCACACTATGCTAAGCACAAATCTTTAGCTTATGTGTTTTTAGGCCACGCCCTAATTACATTGGCCACGCCCCCTTGAGAGACCCCCAGTTTTTTCATCCCACTTAAAGCCCTGCCCCAAGACATCATAATTTATGATCATTTTGCCCCACACAAGGATTCCAATTAAATATATATACAATGCTATGTGTAATGTATATATTAAGTTAAATTCCACAAACTTAAGATTTTAAGTTGTCGTTTTTTTTCTCCGTGCAATGTTGCTGCATATTTCTCATGGATGTGTTACATGCTTGGGTATTGGGTCTGTGCTGCTATGGACTTCAAATGACTAAAATACTAAAGTGGAAGTGACATCAAACACGTTCACAACAAATGGCTATTCGCTGCCGACACCTTCACCCACAATGAGTTCCGCACCAGACACCCATTTCCTTCTCTAGCTGGAAGTAAAGGAGTGTGACCCAAAGAACATTTGAACTGTGGTTAAGTACTTGCTACCTTATTGATGAACCCCAACACCAGCAGCTGGCAGGAAAGTGCGACGTTAGCAAAAAGCCTAAAAAGATTTACCTGATAATATGCTAGTTTAGTCTAATTTGAAAACTTTATTGCATGATTTGATAAAACCTTTGCAAAATACAAAAAATAAAAATATAGCACTTATTAGATTCATTAAAAAGAACCCCGATTCCTGTAGTTAAAAGCACCCAACCTCCCACTTGTAAGAGCTCTCTTGTAGGTGCACTGCCCACAAATCCTATGATGATATTCCCTTAGGAGCATTTGTGATCGTGGTTGAGGTAGCTTTTAAGTCCCAAAATTAGCCAGCCTATATGCCAATCCCTTTCTGACAGTCATTTTGTTTTGGTATTTCCAACAGTTTTTCGTGTGCCTGGCTGCCCCGCAAAGAGAGTTGTTCAGCTACTGCGAGGATGCAGGAGTCTGCGTCTCAGACCGAGGTGACGATCGACAGATCCCCTCCTCTAGTTTTTTTACTGCGCGGTCCATGAACCTCACCAGTGCGCAATTTAGATTGGTATTCCGGGAATCAAAACAGGCCAATACTGCAGTTCTGCACGATCTAACCTCCTTGTTGTTCCAGCCCCTCCATAGAAGAACCCTTCTTTCCTTCAAGAGGCTAGGACACAGGCACAGTACATGGATTAAGTCTTCCCTATGATGGCCGCAAAGCAGACATGGTTCATTCTATCATCATGATTCTTTTGTTCATATGATCTACCAAACATATATCTATACCTTCCGCCACTCCGTTGTCGTTCTCTGTCATACATCTCATCTTCCCATTCTGTCAATGCTTCAAACTGTGTAGGTCTAGGTCTTGGTTCTAATTTCATCATTCTTTCTCTCAGATTTCTCAAAACCGCTAAATTAAAGGAACCATGTTCTTGAAATGCCAACACTCCATCATCGTTTGTATACTTTGCCCAATTGTCTAACCAAATACATGTATGATAACCATATTTCGTAATCATAAAAGATGCAGGTGATTTCGCTGGAGGGAGCAACTGTCCCTCTCTAGTCACAATCGGTTTGTCCTTTTTAAATATGTTCTTGATTTTACCGAACCAGGACTTTTTCTCCTTTTCTGGTGGATCGTAATCCATCATTTTCTCTTTTCTGTATCACTAGTTTTCTTCTATGACTATTTTGTTTGTTCTATTCAATCGTGGCGCGACTCACACTAATGCACCAATCCTGAGCGTCTATGTCACTTTTGCAATCCTCCAATCCCAGCGCGACTCTTCACTAACGCACCAATCCGGGGCGTCTACGTCACCCTGCAATTCTCCACTCCTAGCGCGGCGTACACTAACGCACCAATCTGGAGCGTCTACGTCTCTTACTGACCAATCTCAGCGCGGCCTTCTGATGTCAGCTTTTCTCGCTGCTGCTGCTCCTGCTGACCCCTCCTTTACAAAATTTATCGGTAAACTTTTACATTCACTTTTTACTAAAATTCTGTTAGCAACGACATAAAAACGCCACCATTATCTGTTTTGCTAACAAAGGATAGTCCTGACCTTTCTTACAAGAATTCCGTCTTTCCCGAGAGCAACGCTTACCTCTGGCCTACTACGGAATCGTTACTTCCGTTGATAAAGTAGCACTTCCCTCTACTTCACCCTTCTAACAAGCATTAGCTAACCGTTTCTCCAGAAATAAAACACCTGTTGGAGACCCAATGCTCTTGAGAATTAAAACCAGAGTTTCACAATTAACCTGAATGCTATTTCATTTACACACATTCATACGGAAAATGTAGTTCATTCACTCAGAATCCTATCTTTCCCGAGAGCAGCGCTTACCTCTGCCCTACTACAGAATTATTTCACTCGTTAATAAAGTAGCACTTCCCTCTACTTTATCCTTCTAACAAGCTTAGGGAACACCTATTACCTTTCTAGTGATAAGCGTAATCAGAGCTCCTTTTGGACTCCTGGTGCTTAAGACCAAAATTTCACAGATGACCTTCGCTACCATACATTTCTCTCATACAGAAAATGTCCCTAGCGGCAACACACGATGATGCTACCAATCGAACCCAGACAATGCGTCGTGCAACTTCAATTGTCACACATTTTCCCCGTGTACCTACAGGGCAACAACAATCCCGTCTTTCCCGAGAGCAGCGCTTACCTCTGCTCTACTACGGAATCGTTACAAACTTCTGACTTCCTACATCCCAGAAGTCATCAAACAACATGGAACGCAACATGACTCAACATAGAGTGTTAATCCATAAACCTATACTTATCCACAGTCAATAATCAATCATCAATAAGCAGTTTACAAGCAATAGTCACCAAACCAATGCAATAAAACCATAACTCTGCTACCAGGAAAAACTGATCCAGAGCAAACAATAACTCGGGGAAAGAGTGAGAGCACAACTATCCTCCCAGCATCGCAGACCCGCCGTCACACTGACTCATTCACACACACATTTATTGGTGGGGCCCATAACACCAACACTCGAACGTTTCTCTTTCACAGGTCTGCACACAGGAGGGGGAATGATACGCCGGACATGTGGATGGGAGTACCTTATAACCTATAGGGAAAGAAAAGTTATCTTACATCATATACATTAGCATTCGTCACCTATAGATTCCTAATCCTAAACATCAAGGCACTCTGCCCACTTGGTCGATTGGACCAAATAGTTGGATTGGTTGATGGTGATGTAGAACCAGCTAAAACACATTTAAGACTCAGAATCCTCTATTCCCTTTAACGAAGAACCACAAACTCATAATTTCTGTTAATCAATATTTGTTTATCTAAAATTTCATTAATTCAGCATTTGTCTCTTCAAATCTTAGATTTTCCAGATCAATTGCAGAACACCATATTTACCTATTCTGGCTAACTGTAAAGGATGTGGCAGTTCGGGAACTTTACTTGGACCTCATTACAATTCCCAGGGACAGAGCTCTGTTTTTTAAGTTCAGAATTGGTGTGTTGCCGGTGAGATCATGGACCGCCCGGTGGAAACCTCCGGCCCAAACTATACCTTATTGTCCTTTTTGCCCACTGAAGATAGAATCGATCCCCCATTTTCTGTTTGTATGCCCTGCCTACAAAGCGCTCTGCTCTAGGTGGCTAAAGCCACTGTGCAGGGAGTTAGGTACTCGACAATGCAGCGTGGCCCTGCGAATTTTGAGTCTTTGTGACTTGACCTTTTTTAGCCACTTATTGTTCATGTTTTTATAGATTTTAATTAACTCTGTTGTGTTTTTATTTCTGTATTACTTTTAAAGATATTTTTATATCGAAATAAAGCCACTTTGACTTGACTTGACTATTCTGGCTATCTGGGTTTTCTCTATTTCATTGGATCAGCAAAACCTGAATTTTGTCATTAAATTGTCCAAAGAATAGGCCAGATCTCAGAGTCCGAAAGTCCTTTGCTCAGCATGTTACAGTCCCAAAAATCATCAAAGGACCAGAAGTCGTGCCAGCATCCGTCATCACCTGTGGGGTCAAAGAGGGTGTGCAGTCATAATAACCGCCGAATGTGATCGAAAAGGTCTGGAAAGAATAGAGCGATAGATAGCCCCTCCCTAATCTACTACTCTTTTTATAATAAATTTCGGGATAACATGAAACATTTTTGGGCGGAGAAAGGATGCGATTGGTCCGTGGAAAACGTCCGATTTTGTATAGTCCAGGTTCACATGGATTTTGCTGATATGTTTCCGGTTATGACCAAGTTCCGAATGTTGCAATATTTCTAAAATGTCCATTGTTCACTTATACTAGTTCTGGTCTTCCGGGGTCTTTGGCAGTCCACCAATAACCTATCCTTGACAGGAACAGCATGTACGGAGGTCGTTCGGGAGTTCACGGTACCATCCGATTCTGCGCACTAGACTTCGCGCCTCACGAGACGGTGGCCACTTCTGAACTCGTACTCTGCCGCCATCTTTTGCTAGGCCAAGATGTCAACTTAAGCAAAACAAACACAAAAGAGTAATTAATACAAAGAAATTATACTGCTATTGTTATACCCTCACTAATCCCTTTATGTTTTAGTATTTTCCTAGCATATAGCGACATTTAAAGCAGTATATTCACCTTTACGGTCCTCCACGAAGGTGCAAACGTCACAAAGCAACATAAAGCATGCAATATCTAATTATCACATATACTACTGTTAATATGCGTACGTATTTTAGTTATTAGAGTTATTTTGCCATGCAAATAGCAAGTTCCCACGTGTAATTTATGTATGCAGGTTGGTTCATTTTAATATATCACGAAACACTATTAGTAAATTATAATAAGTAGGTTATTCAATTAATACTTTCGTGCAAAATAGAGGAGGTATACAAAATTTTGCACATATATACAAGCCATAGTTGCTGCTTATTGATCTTATGCAACTAACAACCATTGACAAAGCCTTGTTGTAGGTATGATGTTATACTTGTTGTATCATATATCTGGATGCAATGACAGTCACAGCTAAATACAAGTCGGGCAGCACATTATGCTAAGCACAGATTTTCTACTTACGTGTTTTAAGCCATGCCCTTAATGACATTGGCCACGTCCTGTTGAGAGACCCCCCCAGTTTTGTTATCCCACTTAAAGCCCTGGCAGTAGGTGCAGTCACACGTAGGTCCAGGTTTGTGACTGATCCACTGCATACCAATTACCTACTTATCCAAGGGCCCACTTGTCTTGTTTGTATTAGGGCTGGCCATCTTTGAATATTTAAGCAGCTGCTTTGGTATCTCTTAGCTAGCTTGAGGCATCTGCGGTTAGAGACAGTGGCTTCGACAATACTCCTGTCAGAAGGACTTCGCATCTCCCCCACCTCATAAGAGTTAGGTCGCTCAGTTCATTGGTTGGACCTTGCATCCTATAGATCAAAGTTCGTCGCATGCATGTGCTTTGGTACATGAAGTCCTTTTTACCTATATTGCACCTTCCCCGGTTGCAGTACTGCGCCATATCAGGCATTGAAGAAGAAAAAAGGAAGCTAGGGGAGATCGAAGTGTTTATTGCACCTCTCTGTGATTGGAAGGTGTGTCTGGGCATGTACGGGCCTATTACACCCCAAGGCCTCCCATGTGCCTCCTCTTAATAGTAACCTTTCAATGTGTGCCAACTGTTGAATATGGAGCACGTTTTAGAGGAATATCTAATGTCCTAGGAGAGCAGAGAGGCCATGAAGTTTAGGCATTTGGTCTGTTTACGATTCTTTAAGAAGTGTGAGTGAATGGGTAGGTTAAGTGGAGGAGCAGTGATCATCATAAGTCAAGTTTATTAAAAATTGTTTTCTCAAATGTTCTGAATTTCCACACATCGCTGCTGTTAGATGCCATGATGCAATTTTTTTGCTTCTACCGAACATTGCCCCACGACAGGGCTTTAAGTGGGCCGGGTCTCACCGGGTCTGAGCACTGGCAGTTTTTTTAAGGAGGCCTCGAAACTGGTCTCTATCGGGCTCTGTTTTGTGCCCTGGCACAGGCGGTCCGTTTTTTCGAGCGTTATAGTAGGGGAAGGGAAATCCTTTCAAGAGAGTCATTTTCTCACTGGATTTCCCTTCTCTTTTTGAAACTCATGAGCAGCAACATTGTCATGGTGTCACCAGGGCTTGAAGTGGAAGCTTTTTCAATATTAATACAAGTCATAGTTGCTGCTCATTTATCTTATGCAACTAACAACCGTTGACAAAGCCAATAGTCCTGACTTGTTGTAGGTATGATGTTACTTGTTGTATCATATATCTGGATGCAATGACAGAAACAGCAAAATACCAGTCGGGTGGCACACTATGCTTAGCACAAATCTTTAGCTTACGTGTTTTAGACCACGCCCTTAATTACATTGGCCACGCCCCCTTGAGAGACCCCCAGTTTTTTCATCCCACTTAAAGCCCTGCCCAAAGACATAATAATTTATGATCATTTTGCCTCACACAAGGATTCCAATTAAATATATACAATGCTATGTGTAATGTATATATTAAGTTAAATTCCACAAACTTAAGATTTTAAGTTGTAGTTTTTTTTCTCCGTGCAATGTTGCTGCACATTTCTCATGGATATGTTACATGCTTGGGTATTGGGTCTGTGCTGCTATGGACTTCAAATGACTAAAATACTAAAGTGGAAGTGACATCAAACACGTTCACAACAAATGGCTATTCGCTGCTGACACCTTCACCCACAATGAGTTCCTCACTGGACACCCATTTACTTCTCTAGCTGGAAGTGAAGGAGTGTGACCCAAAGAACATTTGAACTGTGGTTAAGTACTTGACACCTCATTGATGAACCCCAACACCAGCAGCTGGCAGGAAAGTGCCACGTTAGCAAATGCCCTAAAAAGGTTTACCTGATAATATGCTGGTTTAGTCTAATTTGAAAACTTTATTACATGATTTGATAAAACCTTTGCAAAATACAAAAAATAAAAATATAGCACTTATTAGATTCATTAAAAAGAACCCCGGTTCCTGTAGTTAAAAGCACCCAACCTCCCACTTGTAAGAACTCTCTTGTAGGTGCATTGCCCACAAATCCTATGATGATATTCCCTTAGGAGCATTTGTGATCCTGGTTGAGGTAGCTTTTAAGTCCCAAATTTAACCAGCCTATTCGCCAATCCCCTTCCGATAGTCATTTTGTTTTGGTATTTCCGTGTGCCTGGCTGCCCCGCAAAGAGAGTTGTTCAGCTATTGCGAGGAGGCCGGAGTCTACATTTCTGACCGAGGTGACGATCGACAGATACCCTCCTCTAGTTTTTTACTGCGCTGTCCATGAACCTCACCAGTGCGCAATTTAGATTGGTATTCCGGGAATCAAAACAGGCCAATACTGCAGCTCTGCACGATCTAACCTCCTTGTTGTTCCAGCACCTCCGTAGAAGAACCCTTCTTTCCTTCAAGAGGCTAGGACTAAGGCACAGTACATGGATTAAGTCTTCCCTATGATGGCCACAAAGCCGACATGGTTCTGGGGCACAATCTCTCTTCCATTTGGGAAGATGGCAAGTTAATTGGATCACCCCCATTCTTAATTTTAAAAAGCAGAGCTTGGTGTGTGCACTGAATGGGAAGGTTAAATAACTCTGAGGCTTCAGCTGATCGTATGTCTTGAGGGTCATCCAACCTTGGCTTCTAGCTGCAAGACTTGCCTTGTCTTCTGCTGAGGAGAGCTTTTTCGCACTTATTTTTGCAAGCCTCTTGAACTTGTTTTGGCTTACTTGTAGGTCTCAGACTTCGCTCAGGCCTAGGGTCTTTAGCCCACTTGACAAATAGCGGTGCCCCGCTAGCCATCGTTTTGTGTTCAGGTTGGTCCATAAATGTTGCGCTAGGCTGCCCTCCTTTGACGACCTCAGATTGTGGCAGCTCATTAGAAAAGTCATCATTCTGCCCAATGATTGTTTGCAGATGCCCAGTTCCAGCCTGATTTGTGCCGGTGAAGTGTGTGATGGTAGCTGGAAGACAGTTCTAAAAATGTTTACAATGATTTTATCTAATTGGCCACAATTCAGTCCTTTTAGCGCCTCGCTTCCGTATGTTAGAGTTGGAATAACTTTTACCTGGGCCACCTGAAGTGTTGGAGCGATGGTTGGGCCAAATAATTTCTTGTGGATAGAGCTAAGTGCGAATGCTAGTGCTGTTTCTTTCTTTTTTGCTCGCCAAAATGGCTTTTACATCTTCCGTTGTTGTTGAGGAGGACTCCTAAGTACTTGTAGCAATTGGTTTCTACAATACTTTCCGAGCTTAAGACCCATGACAGCCTTTTGGGCCTTCCCGGATGAACAGACAGGATTTTAGTTTTCTTATTATTCATCTGAAGTCCGTTCTTGTTTGAGTATGCGGCAGTTGTGTCCATGAGCCTTTGTAGGCCTATCTGTGTGTGGCTTAAGAGGACCATGTTGTCTGCATACAATAGATTTGACAGGTGCAGGCTGCCTAATTGGGGACTAATTTGTTAACACCAAATTATTTCCAAATGACGGATGGATTTGAGGCAATGGCACTAGTCAAGTGTATCAAAACAGTGAATAATTGATGAGAGATGGAACTCAAGATTACCATGCACTACTACTGAATATAGATTCACTATTTTGTAAGTTACACTGCCTGGGCATGAGGCATCCTTCTAAGGGAGAGTAAAAAAGTTGTTGCTTCTAATAGGTTTGTATTCCAAC